>NW_012115043.1:5040070-5041030 GCF_000951035.1 Colobus angolensis palliatus | reverse complement strand
GAGAAAAACTGAGGTTCAGAAAGGCTACATAATTTGCCCAAGGTCACAGAACTAGAAGGTAACAGAGCTGGGATTTGGCCCTTAACCACCACTATATACAGTACTAGGCAGGCCTCTCAGCCGTCCCATAAAGGGAGGAAGAGCAATGTTATTGGAGATGAAGAGCCAGCATTTCTGTGACTCTGATTCACCTAAAATCATCAGCTAACAGGTAGGATCTTCTGATTCCTGGCGTGGGGCCCTTTACATTATATCATTTTGCCTCCTTAAATGTCACCAACATCAAATGGTTCTATAATTTGGTACTAGCTATTCACTGGCAAAATGGCACCTGGCAGCGGAGTGATGGAGAGGAATGGGTCAGCACCAAGGCAGCACCAAGGACATTCCCAAACATCCCAATCTTCCCTACATTGGGAAATACTCACTGGAGTAAAACCAAACAATCCCTGGATCAATATAAATCCTTAAATCCATTTCTGTTCTCAGATTAGTACCACGTGTTAACTAAAGTGCCATTAGTACAAAGGCAGAACCCATGCTACATATACCATTTTAACATTTCGTGAAGACTCATAGGTACTTCTAGTTATGGAAAAAATCCTGTTCTTTGACTCCAAACCCATTATGAGTCTACACGTTGTGCTCACATCCTCCCTCCAGATGTCTGGGCTCAGACTGAAGCAGACTCATTTGTGTTCCTATAGCTGCACGGTGACTGCCTGGACCCTTTCAAAAGCTTTCCACTTCATTCATTGATTCATGCAACAGAAATCTGTTCAGCACCTACTAAGTGCCAGACGCTGCGTTAAGCACAAGAGGTACAACGTTAAGTAAAGTAGGTGCGGACCCTAAACTCCTGGAGCTTACAGTCCTCTAGGAGAGCAATATAATAGAATAGTTAGATAAGTATATAAGTACTAACTATAATACATTTACAGTTAACTCATGAACTTCAAG
>NW_012115043.1:5027943-5037155 GCF_000951035.1 Colobus angolensis palliatus | reverse complement strand
AAAAAAAAAGAAAAGAAAGAAATGTATTTCCTCACAGTTCTGGAGGCTAGAAGTCCAAGATCAGGGTGCCTATGGGACTGGTTTCATTCTGAGGCCTCTCTCCTTGGCTTGTAGATCCCATCTTCTCCATATGCCTGAGACTTAATCTCTTCTTAGGACAATGCCAGTCATATTGGAATTAGGGCCCACCCATATGAACTAATCTTACACTACTTACCTTTCTAAAGGCCTTATCTCCAAATATAGTCACATTCTGAGGGATTGGGGGTCAGGACTTCAACATCTGAATTTTTGAGGGACACCATCAGTCCACAACAACATTGTAAGACATAAAATTTCAGGGATATATAATAGTAAGAGCAGATAACAAGGACTCTGGGGGGGTCACTGAAGGTCTCCCTAAGGAAGTCACATTTGGGTTGTGTCCTAGCCTGGGTTCCCCCACAAGCAAACCTAAGACAAAGGCATGTGTGCAGGTTGTTTATTTGGGAAGTGATCCCACAGGGCAAGAGAGAGGTTCAGGAGGGAAGAAACAGAGAAGGAGAGAGAGCGAATACAGCTCTAGGCCAGCGTTGCAGGCAACTGGGCTCCATCTTACTCGGGCTCCTAAGGAGGGTTCCAGAAGGTCCATCCCAGAAATGAGACGGGGAAGCATTTATCCATCACTGCTGTCCCCACTGGCTAAGGACAGTCACACTGCTGGGTTAACCCCTGAACTTCTACACTAGCATGTGGGTTCCCTCAGAGGTCTCTCAGCTATGTCAGAAAAGCCCCCGGACTGGAAGCAAGAGGTATGTGGAATGGGCCGCAGTGGGGCCCTATCAGCTTGCATCTGTGCAAAGCTGGTCAAAGCCTGTGTGGGATCGGTCACCACAGCAGAGGCTGGAGTAAGATGTTGAGGGGGGAGAGGATGTGAAGTGAGGCTCAAGCCGTGTCCATACAAGCTGTGAACTGCAGGATGAGTAGGAGTTAACCAGAGCAGGGTAAGTGGCGGGAGGAGCTTTCCAAGCTGAGGAAGCAGTGTGTGCAAAGGCCTTGAGGCCGGAGGGCACACAGAGCACTCAGAGCACTAAACGAAGGCCAGTATGGCTGGAACGGGGGAAGAACGAGTGCTGGGAGATGAGGCTAGGAAGACAGGCAGGTGGTACACGGTGCAGGCCCATATTCAGGATTTGAGGTCGGGCACAGTGGCTCACACCTGTAATCCCAGCATTTCAGGAGGCTGAGGCGAGTGGATCACCTGAGGTCAGGAGTTTGAGTCCAGCCTGGTCAACACGCAGAAACCCCATCTCTACTAAAGATACAAAAATTAGCTGGGCGTGGTGGCGGGCGCCTGTAGTCTCAGCTACTTGAGAGGCTGAGGCAGGAGAATCACTTGAACCCAGGAGGTAGAGGTTGCAGCAAGCTGAGATTATGCCACTGCACTCCAACCTGGCAACAGAGAGACTCCGTCGGAGAAAAAAAAAGGCAGAGGTGGAGGGGGGTGGGATTTGGGACATTATCCTAAGTGTGATGAGAGCTACTGAAAGTTTTAAGCAGGGATAGGAAGAGATCTGTAGCAGATTTCTGTTTAGAAAAGTCACTCTACCTATTTGGATGCAGACAGGTTTAGAGTGGGAAGAACGGCTTTGTCGTGATTTCCCTGAAGTGTGGCATTCCCTCCATCTACTTTCAACCAGGAATTAAGGTGTCTAATACCAGAAACTACTGCCTGTGGCAACTGTAGATGTATCTTGGCTCAAAGTGGTTTCCTGGAAAGGAAATGGTTAGGGGGCAATGTGGGGGGATCCTGGGAAAGAAACATGACTGGTCAAATCCCCTAGTAAATATGCTGAAGACAGACGACAGACCTCTAAAAATAAACCAATGGTGTTTGCTAACAGTAAGCCCTTATCTGTGGAATGCTTTAAGCAGATGTACCTCGTTTATATGAGTGTCTAGGCTTGCTTATGGTAAATAAATATGGAAATCTACACATTTACGGAGCATGGATCCCTTTTGTCACATAAGCTATGTAACTATCTGAGTATATGCTGGAGATTTGTCAAAACTAAAATAGCTCTCTTCTGTGTAAGTAATGGAGCCACATACAGTTCTTAGACACTTCATGTGTAAATCTGGGCAGAGTAAGTTCTGATGCGAGGAAAAAAGGCTTGGTGAGATGTGTAGTGGTCCCAGACCTCTGTCTGTCTCATTTGTGCTTCCTAATTACTTATATCCTTGAAATTATTAGTAAATCTTAATACTGGGCAAGATCTCTGATTCATGAGAGTCTGATGCGATAATCCAAGGCTCTGTGATGTCTCGGTAGGACGCTATATTCACTCTCATCTCCGGGTTCATTCCATGCACATTTTCTCTGCCTTTGGGGCCACTGGTCTCATGGAGCTGATGTTTTTTGTTGTTTTTGGTTTTTGGATTTTTGAGATGGAGTCTCACTCTGACGCCCAGGCTGGAGTGCAGTGGCGCGATCTCAACTCACTGCAAGCTCCGCCTCCCAGGTTCACGCCATTCTCCTGCCTCAGTCTCCTGAGTAGCTGGGACTACAGGCACGTGCCACCACGCCAGGCTAATTTTTTGTATTTTTGGTAGAGACGGGGTTTCACCATGTTGGCCAGGCTGGTCTCAATCTCCTGACCTCGTGATCCGCCCACCTCGGCCTCCCAAAGTGCTGGGATTACAGGCGTGAGCCACTGTACCTAGCCTGATGTTTTTAGGTTCCAACTACATCCATACAGCCTCCAAAACGTCTTTGTCCTTCACTGTGTCCTAACGGGTAGCTTACACCCTAGCAGGAGTTCAACATTTCTTCCAATAAAGACCTCTTCGACGAACTCTCTTGAGCCATGCCCCCTTAACAAGGCCTCCAGGTTTCAAGAAAGTTTGTCCACAGAACAAGTTACATTTATCAAGAAATAATCGAAAGCTAGACACAGTGGTGCATGCTTGTAATCCCAGCTACTTGGAAGGCTGAGGCAGGAGAATCGCTAGAGCTCAGGAGTTCAAGACCAGCCTGGGCGCTTAGAGTAAGACCCCATCTCAATAAATGCATAAATAAAGAATTGAAGTAGTTTTTCCAGCTTTTATCAAAGGCATTCATAACTACTAGTCAAGAGCTCTGACCAGTGTGAAAACTACCTACCAAGTGAACTTGACAGTCTCAAATAAAAGCAGAGAAAAATGGTCCCTTAACATAGATAAATGTTCAACAGTGGCGGGGAGATTCTTTTGGAAATTCTGGGTACACTTAAAGGGACCCTGGGTTGGAAACCACTGCTCTGTATCTGTTTCTTTATACTCAGACACTTCGTCCCTCATCTACCATTTCTCTGATCGTGAACAAACCTCTTCAGTTTCCCCCATAGCTGGTTTGTTCCCACCTTGGTACTTCACCACTCATGTGACCTCAATGTCATCAGCAAGCCTGAAGCTCATTCACCGAAGTCACTTTCTTTCTTTTTTTTTTTTTTTGAGACAGAGTCTTACTCTGTCGCCCAGGTTGAAGTGCAGAGGCACAATCTTGGCTCACTGTGTCCTCTGTCTCCTGGGTTCAAGTGATTCTCCTGCCTCCACCTCCCTAGTAGCTGGGACTACAGGCGTGCGCCACCACACCCAGCTAATTCTTCCGTGTTTTTAACACAGATGGGGTTTCATCATGTTGCCCAGGCTTGTCTTAAACTCCTGACTTCAAATGATCCACTCACCTCGCCTCCCAAAGTGCTGGATTACTGGTGTGAGCCACCGCACCCGGCCTCCTTTTGTTTTTAGAGACTGTGTCTCACTGTGTGACCCAGGCTGCTCTCAAACTCCTGGGCTCAAGCCATCCGCCTGCCGTGGCCTTCCAAAGTGCTGGGATTACAGGCATGAGCCACCATGCCCAGCCTGAATGCTGACTTTCAAATTACGTGTAAAAAAGTTAAATAATCATCTCTGGAGTAAGCCACTGGGTGTGACTCTGAATTCACCCAGAGGCCCTTTCTCTCCATCTGGAGGTCCTCCTAATTGCCCTGGGGCCCCACAACCTCTGCCTGGCCTGGCTCAGCCCCCCACCTTGATAGCAGGTGTTCTCCAAAGGGGCAAAGGGGTCTGTGGCATGCAAGGGGAAAAACACAAATCTCCTGTTTGAATTATTTTCTCTAAATGGAGAAAAATAATTTTATTAAATATTTAGTGTTCACTGATAAGTAGTACATATATACTTCATTCATAAATTGACGTATATTGGAGTAGAGTTCAAAACTACTTTTATAAAGAGCAGTGGACAATCCAAAAAATGTAGATGCCATTGCTGAAAATCTTCTACCTATCCCCCACTCTCCTCTCCTCCCAGTCCTAGTGCCCTGGGTGTTTTTCTAGCCTCCATGTCCGTCAAGTCTCCACTCGGCTGCTATTTGAGGTCAGTCTTGGTTTGCTCTCCTGCCTTGATGTTTCAGAGGCTCCATTATACTCACTGGCCATCAGCTGGGCGAGGACCCTGCTCCCAAAGCCAGGCCAGAGGCTCCCACAGCCAGAACTGGTTCCTGGGCCCACAGCCAAGACCAAAGCCCCAGGTCTCTACTTATGTGAGTAATTGTGTAGTTAAGACACAACAACACTACCAAAAAATTAAAAAATTCTCTGGGCATAGTGGTGTGTGCCTGTGGTCCCAGCTACTCGGGAGGCTGAGGCAGGAGGATTGCTTTGGCCCAGGAGGTAGAGGCTGCAGTAAGTGCCATGATTGCACCACTGCACTTCAGCCTGGGCAATAGAATCAGACCCTATCTGAAAAACAAAAAACAAACAAACAAAAAAAGATACACTAACAATGTAAAAAAAGTCCCTTGAAATATTATATAATATAGTCCAAACTAGAAATAATCTAAATATCTACCAGTAGGGGTTTGGCAAAAAATAATAAAATAAAATAAAATAAAATAAAACATGGTATATCTACAAGATGATCTATCAGCAGCCAATTACAACCTTCTAAAAACATTAGGAAATTCTCAAGCTATAAGATGAAATGCAAAAAGCAGACCTATATACAAATCTACGGTATAATCTCAGCTACGAATACATCAATATGCACAGAAAAAAAAAGCCTGGAAGGAAACATACCAAAATGTTGTCAGAAGCTTTCTTTGCCTCCTTCAATGGTTCAGCAATCCTCCAGTGAGGCTCCTTATGTGTGTGGCACTGAGCTAGGCCCTGCTTTACGGAATCACAGCTGATTTTGGTTTTCTACTTTATGTGTTTCTGGCTTTTTGTAGTTTTCTGTAAAGAACAAGTTTTACTTTTACATTTACACAATAAAACAGAACCAAACAGTGGTTTTCTTATGAGAGCTTGTACTGTGAACTCAAAGACTGTTTTGAAATCTGAATTGTATGTATTGATTCCTGCTTGCTTACATTTTTTCATGCCTTGTAAGGATCTCTAGGGGATAATCAGGTGTGGTTTCTTCTAGAGAAATGATGATGCTTCTCCTAGGTAGTTATTTTCTCTAGTAACTCAGGGGTCTTACCTCATCATTAGTTACCCTCCCCCTCCCCCCCCTTACTTCCAGGGAGGTGACATGAATGACAGAGCCTAGGCTACCCAGCAAGGAGGCTGTGACAACAGCAGCCACCTCCATCTCCACTGGAAGAGTAAAAAGAGATTATACTTCTACATGAAGGAGTGAAGTGAGACTTAAGGCAGAACTTTCCTATCAGCATGGTTGTTAAACCATGAAGTGGGGCAAAGTGGATGCAGAAGTGGGCTGGGTAAGAGCAAGCCCACTCTGAGGTAGGGGTTGGTGAATTGCCTCTGAGGCTCCTTCCAGCTCTAAGAGCCCAGCATGCTTCATGGAGTCTTGGGTGAGGTCAGGTTGTCCCTAGAGATTATTGCCAATGAGATCCAAAGCACCCCTCAGCCCTCCCCACTGCCAAACAGAAGTATTCAGACACAAGCCCAAGGCCAGATGGCTGGGCTGCCCCTGCCTGCACACTCATTCAGAAGGTAGGGTGATGGGTAGAGTCAGGACCACACGGCCTCCATGTGACTCAGGATCATAAGGAAAGGGTCTCCAAAGGACCAGCCCTGTGTGTGATGACACACCAAGACCAGAAGCCCTCACCGCTTGGGTCATTAGGTCTGTAACTTCGCAGACCCCAGTGAGGTCCACACTTCTCTCTCATCCCACCCCAAGTCCAGCTCACCCATCCCTCTCACCCCCTTCTTCCTCCAGGCCTCAGCCTCAGGAGCACAGCCCCTCCTCCACTGTTATCTTTCCCTGCTCCTTCCTCCTTCTGCTGAATGTGGTGCTGAAGAGGCTGTTCCGAGGCTGCAGAGGAAGCCCCCACCCACAGTTGCTCTCAGAAGGTTGTGGGGGTAGGGAGGGATTGACACAGGGTAGGAGACGCCAGGGAAATAAAAGGGAAGGATGAAGCACACGGCACCCAGGGGTGCTGAGGCCAAGTAGCGCTGGACAGGGGTGATGCTCACGGGATGAAGGGGTGATGGAGTAGCTATGAAACCATAACTAGAAAGGAAAGTGTAACAAAGGAACCACTGCCGCTCCGCAATGATGCCACCTCTCCCTGCCGACAGCCTGACATGTGGCCTGCAGTTAAAAACCTGCCTCCAGGCCAGGTGCAGTGCCTCATGCCTGTAATATCAGCACTTTGGGAGGCCGAGGCAGGCGGATCACAAAATCAGGAGTTTGAGACCAGCCTGGCCAATATGGTGAAACCCTGTCTCACTAAAAATTTAAAAAAAAAAAAAAATTTACCAGGCATGTTGGCGCGCGCTTGTAGTCCCAGCTACTTGGGAGACTGAGGCAGAAGAATCACCTGAACCCAGGAGGCGCAGGTTGCAGTGAGCCGAGATTGCACCACTGCACTCCAGTCTGGCAACAGAGCAAGACTCCGTCTCAAAAAAAAACGAAAGAAACCAAAACAAAAAAACCTGACTCCAGACCTAGCTCTTGATCTCGGTGGGGTGGGGTGGCTTTCTCCAGTGTCCCAGGAGAGCAGAATTCTAGGAAAGAGGAATGGCAGATGGGGGTTGAAGCTATGGTAAGTGCTGAGACTCCCAATGTACACACATGCATGCACACACACACACAAGTGATACACACACATACTCATCATACATGCATGCACCAATACCTTACGTGTGCGCACCCACCATATATGTAGACAAACGTGCCTACACAACCCCAAATGCATACACACACCACACACACAGCCACCAGCCATTAGAGTAATCAATGCCCAGTGCCTGCTTGGCAGCCCATTTGGACCCCTGTGTTTTCACAATTAAATATGTAATGGCAGTAGAGAGCAATCACACCCGTGGTGAGCGGGCATGACGGCCCTCCATGCTAAGGTTGGGCTCCGTTCTCCTTGGTAACAGCCACTCAGGTGGAATGAGGAATGGGCAGCACTCCAGCCCCTCCGGAGGGAAGGAACATGCTGCAGCTGGCCTGGCAGTCTGCTCTTCAGTCTCTGCCACCCCTAGGTGCAGCCCTGGCCCCAGCACACCTGCCTCTGGCCTCCCCAACATCCTGCTCACCCCTCTTTCCCTCAGTGTCTCTGAGCAACAGCACCCTGATCCCCAACTGTCCAACCAACACAGAATGTCGAGGAAGTCCTTCCCTTTCTGGGAAGCACTGTGGCTGGATTTCCTTCAGGACTGCTCAGTTTATTTCAGGACTGCCAGGCGGGACTCTTCTCCCCTCTCCAGAAGCTCTGGCCCCCACAGGCAGGTAAGTAGCCTCTCAGAGGGCAATGGTCTGGCCCATTTGGCACTGAGGCAGCATATAGAAAGCAGGTAAGAACCATGTCAGGAAAAGACGCCACTTCTTTCAGCTGTGCTGACCTGGTCTTTCCACCCTCCAGGGCCTGAAAGAACTGGCTAGAGGCATCCAGCTGTAAGACGGGTGCTATTCTTCCACCCCCAGCCTACACCCTCTCTTGGCTACAGAAAGTCCTACACAGAACAGCTACCTCATCCTCAGTTCACCGTCCAAGGTGAGGAGCTTCCAGAACCTGGACTCACAAATGTCAGCCCCAGTACTCACATACCTCAGCCCCCTGCCCCTGTGCCCATTCCAGCAATCCCAAAGCACATTCTGCCATGTCAGCTGCCTGAGCCTGCGCACTCAGCCACCCACAAGTGGGGTAGGAGCTAAGACCTTCATGGAGATTGGAGAGCATCGGGCCACTGATTCCGAGAGCCCGCCTCACATGCAGGCCACCGTGTGGTATTTACAGGCATGATAAATCCTTTGCAGTGGAAGGGAAAAGTCACTTTGAATTGCACCCACCCTTCTGGCTTCTCAAGAAACAGCATGAGTCAATTCTTGTTCTTTCATTTGGAACTGGCAACTGAGGTCGTCTTGTCAGACTCTGGGGTCCCAGAGCAGGAGCTGGTATACAAGGTCTAAGTTGTCCTAAATCTAAACTCAGAGTATGTGAGGGTGACCTCTCAGACCCTCTCCTGCACCACAGCTTACCTGCTTACAAGAAAGATAGGATCCCAAGGAGAACTCTGACCAGAGGGCCCCAGAGAGAAACTGAGTCAGAGAGTCCCAGTTTTGACCCCCTAAGCACCTCTGCTCCTTTCTACCCTCTCCACCAAAATTAGCCAAAATAACACTCTTCAAAGGTCAGAAACCAACCCAGGTTAAACAAGACAAAGAGACCAAACAACCAATGCAATAATGAATGGCTATAAGAGACATTTGGGGGACAATAGAGAAAATTTTAATATGGATTAGATATTACAAGATATTAGAAAATTATTAATTTTTTCAGTTGCAATAATATTCTTGTGATTATGTATGAAAATGTGGGGATTTTTGGAGATGTATGTTGACACAGGAGTGAATATCTTGATATAATTTATTTTAAAATGTTTCTGTGGGCCAGGTATGGTGGTTCATGCCTGTAATCCCAGCACTTTGAGAGGCCAAGGTGGGAGGATCACTTGACCCCAGGAGTTTGAGACTAGCCTGGGCAACACAGTAAGATCTCATCTCTATTAAAGGGGGGAAAAAAAGGTTCTACAAAAAAGATAATAGTCAGATGCTGTGGCTCACACCTGTAATTCCAGCACTTTGGGAGGCTGAGGCAGGCTGATCCCTTGAGCCCAGGAATTTGAAACCAAACTGGGCAACATGGTGAAAACCTATCTCTACAAAAAATGTAAAAATTAGCCTGGCATTGTGGCGAGTACCTGTAGTCCCA
>NW_012115043.1:5024693-5027893 GCF_000951035.1 Colobus angolensis palliatus | reverse complement strand
TCTCATCTCTATTAAAGGGGGGAAAAAAAGGTTCTACAAAAAAGATAATAGTCAGATGCTGTGGCTCACACCTGTAATTCCAGCACTGTGGGAGGCTGAGGCAGGCTGATCCCTTGAGCCCAGGAATTTGAAACCAAACTGGGCAACATGGTGAAAACCTGTCTCTACAAAAAGCACAAAAATTAGCCACATGTGGGGGCACACACCTGTGATCCCAGCTACTCAGCAGGCTGAGGTGGGAGGATCACTTGAGCCCAGGGTGGGACAGAGGATGCAGTGGGCCAAGACTGTGCCATTGCACTCCGGCCTGGATGACAGAACAAGACCCTGTCTCAAAAAAAAAAAAAAGAACAAGAAGAAAAAGAAAAAAAAGAAGAAGCAGTTATAAACAATGTTTCCAGGCCTCGTGATACCAGTAGCAAACCTAGATTTTAGCTGCTGAGTGATCTGTGGTAGAAAAGGCATGTGCGCTGAAATCAGGAAGCCTGGGTTCAAGGCCATTCCAGCCCCGCCTACCTGCCTGAACCTACTCTCTCTGAACCTCAGGTTTCATATCTGTAAAGAGGGAATAATAAACCATCCTCACCAAGTCACGAGAACTCAGTAAACTTGCACATACAGAAGCATACAGCACCCAGGTGCCTCCATCAACATTCATTCTTGTCCTTTTCTGCATTTCCCTACTTGGGAAGACCACTGGTCTAGCAAGAGACAATGAGACTCAAAAATTAAGGAAGGATTTCTACTTCCAGGAGATAAAGTAAGCATATTTTTCCCTATTCCTTTTGCTAAGCACAACTAAAACCCCTGGACATTACATGTAAAACAAACATAAGAAGACTGTGAACGGTAGAGGGAAGAAGGCAAAGCAACTAGGAATCTTAAGACCCAAGGGACAACATGGTGGTGTGTTCCTTGGGTTGATTTTTTTTTTTTTTTTTTTTTGCTTCATATATCCCTGATTTGGAGCTGAAGACACTAGGAACCCAGAAATGCCCATAGGAGCATACACAAAAAGCACCAACAAAATCCTGCTCTCTGTTGCCAGAGGACTAGGAAAGGGGCAGCTTAGCAAGACAAGAAACATTTATTTAATAACCACTCAGTCAGACACAGTGGCTCATGCCTGGAGTGTTCCAGCTCTTTGCAGGAGGATCACTTGAGGCTAGGAGTTTGAGATAAGCCTAGGCAATATAGCAAGATCCTGTCTTTAAAAAATTTAAAAACTTAGCCGGGCATGGTAGCACATGCCTGTAGTCCAAGATACTTGGGAGGTTGAGATGGGAGGATCACACAAGCTCAGGAATTTGAGGTTACAATGAGCTATAATTGCACCACTGCCATTCAGCCTGGGAGACAGAACAAGATCCTGTCTGTGGGGTGGTGGGGATAACAGTCACTCAACTCCAACCAAATACCAACTGTGGGCCCATAAGCAAAGGCCAAGAGGGAAGCCCAGACTTCTGTCTTCTCAAGGTTGTACAAGGCACCTCAACACACTCACTGGTGGTATCAGAGAAGACCAAGAAAGGAGCTGAAACTTTCACCTTCTCCAGCTAGTAACAAACTGCCCCCTGCAGTGTCAGTGGAGACCAGGTGGTGAAGTGGAACACCTACCCATGCTCGGTTGGCGTAGGGACACTCACTCTTTGGTGTCAACAGAGGATAAGTGGGGAATCTAGATTTCTATATCTACCTGCCAGTAACAAGGCAGCCCCACCTCCTTCCCCTGCCAGAGTTGTCAGACATAGTCAGTTGACCCAGAGGTTTAATTAAGATACAGAGTCTCATATTATAACATGAAAATATCCAGGTTTCAGTACAAAATCACTCACCATACCAAAAGCCAGGAGAATATCAAATTGGATGAAAAAGATCAATAAATATCAACTCCAAAATGTCAGAGATGTTAAAAATTATCTGACAAAGATTTCAAAGCAACCATTACCAAAATGTTTCTTTGAGCACTTATGAACATGCTTGAAACAAACAAACAAAACAAAAAACCTCAGCAAAGGAAAGGCATAAAGGACAAAATGGAGAAATATAACTGAAATAAAAAGCTCAGTGGATGGACTCAGTAGCTAAATAGAGGGGCAGAGAAAAGCAGCAGTGAACTGGAGAACAAAACAACAGAAATTACCCATTCTGAATAACAGAGAGAAAATAGACTTGAAAAACATGCAGCTTCAGGGTCTTATGGGACTATAACAAAATATATAACATCTGTGTCATCAGAAGGAGAGGAGCAAGAGGAAAAAGCAGAAGAAAAAGAAAGCAGGGCTAAAAGAGTAGTTAAAGAAATAATGGGAGAAAACTCCATCAATTTGGCAAGAGACACTCACCTACAGATTCAGAAGCAAATCCCAAACAAGATAAACTCAAGGAAATCCATTCTAAGATGCATGATTATTACACTTCTGAAAATTAAAGATGAAGAAAAAAATTAAAAGCAGCCAGAAATTATTTTTTAAAAAGAACTAAACAGATATTCTAGAGTTCAATAAGTACAATAACCAGAATAAAAAACTCACTAGAGGCCAGGCATGGTAGCTCACACCTGTAATCCCAGCACTTTGGGAGGCCAAGGTGGGTGGATCACAAGGTCAGCAGTTTGAGACAAGCCTGGGCAACATAGTGAAACCCCATCTCTACTAAAAGTACCAAAAAATAAACAAATTAGCCAGGCATGGTGGTGCATGCCTGTAGTCCCAGCTACTCAGGAGGCTGAGGCTGAGGCTGAGGCTGGAACTTGAACCCAGGAAGTGGAGGTTGCAATGAGCTGAGATCATGCCATTGCCCTCCAGCCTGGGCAACAGAACGAGACTTAAAAATTTAAAACTTTAAAAACTCACTAGAGGAGCTCAGCAGCAGCTTTGAGCAGCCAGAATAAAGAATCAGTAAACCTGAAGATAGCTCAAGTGAAATTATCGAGTCGGAATGGAAAAGAATGAAGAAAAATGACAGAGCCTCAGAAAGCCATAATACACCATGAAACATGTCAATACACACATAATGGGGGTCCCAAAAGGAGAGTAGAGGAAAGGCAGAAAAAATATAGAGCGAAATAATAGCTGAAAACTTCCCAAATTTAATGCAAAACACTAATTTACACATCCAAGAAGCTCAACAAATTCCAAGTAGGATAATCGCAAAGAGATCCTCACCTAGACACATCATAATCAAACTGTTAAAAGACA
>NW_012115043.1:5023010-5024587 GCF_000951035.1 Colobus angolensis palliatus | reverse complement strand
AAAAAAAAAAAAAATACACCATGAAGCATGTCAATACACACATAACGGGGGTCCCAAAAGGAGAGTAGAGGAAAGGCAGAAAAAATATAGAGCGAAATAATAGCTGAAAACTTCCCAAATTTAATGCAAAACATTAATTTACACATCCAAGAAGCTCAACAAATTCCAAGTAGGATAATCGCAAAGAGATCCTCACCTAGACACATCATAATCAAACTGTTAAAAGACAAAGACTGACAGAGACTCTTGAAAGCAGCAAAAGAGAAGCAATTCATCCCGTACAATGAAACTCAATGAGATTATCAGCTGTTTTCTCATCAAAACCATGGAAGCCAGAAGGCGGCAAGATGTATGTCTTCAAAATGTTGAAAGTAGAAGATAGTCAACCTAGAATTCTATAACCAGCAAAATTATTATTCAAAAATGAGTAAACTAAGACATTCTGGATAAACAAAAACTGAGAGAACGCATTACTAGCAAATCTCCCCTACAAGAACTACTAAAGGACGTCTTTCAGGCTGAAATAAAAGAACACTAGACAAGTAACCTGAATTCACGTAAAAAATAAAGAACATCACAAAATGTAACTACATAGGTAATTATAAAAGACTGCGTAAACTTATTTTTGTTGTAACTTTTTTTTTTTTACCTATATGATCTAAAAGACAATGCCAAAAGCAACAATTACAAATACCTGTTGATGGGCACACAATGTATGATGTAATTCGTATGACAATTAATGGCATAAAGAAGGAGAGGCCAGGAATGGTGGCTCATGCCTGTAGTCCCAGCACTTTGGGAGGCCAAGGTGGGTGGATCATCTGAGATCAGGAGTTCAAGACCAGCCTGGGCAACATGGTGAAACCCTATCTCTACTAAAAAATACAAAAATTAGCCAGGTGTGGTAGTACGCGCCTGTAGTCCCAGCTACTGGGGAGGCTGAGGCAGGAGAATTGCTTGAACCTAGTAGGTGAAGGTTGCAGTGAGCTGAGATCACACCATTGCCCTCCAGCTTGGGCAACCGAGTGAGACTCTGTCTCAAAAAAAGAAAAAGAAGAAGAAGAAGGAGAGACTGGAACTATATAGGAACAGAGTTTTTGTATACTATTGAAGTTAAGCTGTATTAAATCTATGTAGAGGAAATATTTAAGACAATTATATTATACATGGGGAAGTCTAAAGGGACACAAAGAGAGATAAAGTTTCTATATTTCATTCAAATTGGTAAAATGACAACACCAGAAACCTGTGATAAGTTTTGTGTATACAATGAAATACCTAGAGCAACCATTTAAAAGGCTATGCAAAGATATACTCAAAAACACTATAGATAAATCAAGATGGAATTTTAAAATATTAAATAATCCCTGAGAAGATAGGAAAAAAAGGGAAAAGAAAAACAGAAAGAACAAAACAGAAAACAAAAATAAAATGACAAATGAAAAACCTATCAATAATTACATCAAATGTAAATGGTGTAAATACACCAATTAAAAGAGAAGTTGTAAAACAAAATCAGAGTCGAGGGACAGGAGAGGATGAGATTGGCAAAGTGAATTTAAAAACATGTCCCAGGC
>NW_012115043.1:4996049-5022275 GCF_000951035.1 Colobus angolensis palliatus | reverse complement strand
GAATGTAAAAGGCTACAGCTAGTCTGGAAAATAGTTTGGCAGTGTCTTTAAAAACTAAATATGCAAGCACCATATGAGCAATTATACTCCTCAGCATTCATCCCAGAGAAATGAAGACTTGTGTTCACACAAAAACCTATACAAGAATGTTGTTGATAGTAGCTTTATTTGTAACAGCCAAAAACTAGAAATAACTTGGATGCCCTTCAAAGAGTGAATAGTTAAACAAACTATGATACAATCATACCATAAAATACTATATAAATTCAACAACCTGGATAAATCTCCAGAGAATTACGCTAAGTGAAAAATGCCATTCATAATGGTTACATACTATAGGACTCCATTTATATAACATTCTTGAAATGAGAATATAATAGAAATGGAGATCAGATTAGTGGTTGCCTGGGGTTTAGGAAAGGGTAAGGGTTGGAGGGAAGTGAGTGAAGTTATAAAAGAACAACACGAGAGATCCTTGTAGTGATAGAAATGCTTTTCTTTTTCATTGCTGTCACTCAGGCTGGAATGCAGTGGCGTGAACATAATTGCAGCCTCCAGCTCCTGGGCTCAAGTGATCCTCCCACCTCAGCCTTCCAAGTAGCTAGGATTACAGTTGTGTACCACCACATCTGGCTAATTTTTTACTTTCAATTTTTAGTAGAGATGAGGTCTCTCTCTGTTGCCCAGGCTGGTCTCAAACTTATGAGTTCAAGCAATCCTTCTGCCTCAGCCTCCCAAAGTGTTGGGGTTGCTGGTGTGAGCTACCGTACCAGGCCTGGAAATGTTCTATATTTTGACTACATTCATGTCAATATCCTGGTTATGAAATAGGAACTTAATTCAAACAAATGTAAAGAATCGCTCACTCTCAGGGTGTCTAACGGCAGGGTCAGCATCTGAGAGTGAGTGCTTCCTTAAGTATTGACCCTAAGTGCCCTGCCTATCTCACTCTAGTCCCAGCCTTGCCTGGGAATGACAGCTTCTTAGACCCACTTATCAGAATTCTAGAACCAGAGGAACGAAGTTTGATTGCTAAGGGGAGCGGAAGTGGGAATCATCTCGATGCTCTACCACCACCCACCTCCCAACCACCCCAGGCCAAGTATCCTGCAACATGAAAGCTCAGTTGTGTGGAGGATTCTGGGTAAGGAAGCATGGGTGGAATGATGCCCTGCACGCAAAGGAAAACCGACTGCATTCCACAGAGACAGGATTTTAAAGGGGACAGGGACTTTCAAGATCATCTGGGGAAACTGAGGCCCAGGAAGAAAGGCTACCCTCCCAAGGCGAGATTCCTGCCTGGAATTCTTCCCGCAGCATGTCCTCCTCTCAGGAGCAGGAAGCACGTTAGAATGAAACGCAAACATGGCAACATCTCTGCTTTCTAGGTAATTCCCAGCAATGAATATCTCCAGGGCCACTGGTTCCAGGAAGAGCTGGACTCGAATCCCCAGGACAAGGGGAAGCAGCAAGTCACAGATGGCAAGAAAAAACTAGCAGTCAAGGATGAATTTAGAGTACAGTATCAACCCTGCCACACATTCCTACTTCTAGCCTGCTCTGGACCAGCCGCCCTCCTAGGCGACCAGCTGCCTACACTCCAGAGGGAAGAAGAGAGGGACTTTGTCCCTCCCAACGGCCACTCCAAGTTGCACCTCACCAGAAACCTCCAGGCACCTCCTCTCCCACTGCCACCTCCATTCCCCTGGAGGTATCACATACATATTAACTTGTTTTCTTTGCATTTTTTTTCTGTAAGACAAGCCTCTGCCATTGACCATAAGAAAGAAAATCATCCAATGTAAGCTGCACTCAAGGAAGCCGAGGGTCTCCCAGCCAATCAGCGTTCCCTCCCCAGGAGGGGTGCGCCCAGGCAGAGGTGGGAAGCCAGCCCAGGCACACAGCTCAGTGCCTCATTCTGATTGGTCGGAGCTATGATGTGCTAATTGTCAAATATTTTGACTATGACACTGAGTAAGACACTCTCCTGACCCACATGGTACACGAGGAAGTCTCTTGAAAGTGGTAGCCCTCACCCTCCCCTGGGTATGTTCAAAATGCTATGCTAAGGCTCATTTCATCTTCCCTTCTCTACATAACTACCCTGTCAGAGAAGTCACAGAAAAATACACTGACTCATTACCCTAAGGACCCAAATCACTCATACAGACCACAGCACAGACCTTATGAAACAAAATAAAAAATCTCAAGACTCAAAGAAACCACCAGAATTTCTCTCAAAAGCATTTAGCTGAGCAGAGTTTACTGAAACGGCCTGTTTATCCAGGCAGGGCGGGACTGTGGGCATCCACGAGCGATGTGAAAACACTCAGGACTTTGTAATGGTGGGAAGACATCACCACGCCGAGTCCTGAAGGGCAAAGAGAAGAGAGAAGTAGAAGGCTCGCAGGAGCCCGGCAAGAACCGGAGCTGAGAGCGAGGGGGGCTGTGAGGACACAGCCACTGCCAGGGCCCAGGCAGGGGGAGACACCTCAACCTCCCTCTCCTCCCGCCTGCCAGTCTCCCGCAGGGTCTCCCACCGGCCAAACCCAACCCAAAGACAGAAAGCAAGGGAGCCTACGCAAGAGCGAGCCTCTCCAGGGCATAGGGCAGGGCAAGGAAGGGCAACAAAGGAACCGGTACTGGGGAGCAAGTGGCAATCACAGCAACCCAAAGCGATGGAGGACCCCTGTCACACACAGTCACTTACACACCACAGCTGAACCCCAGGCCTGGCACACATAGGTGGGACTCGGCACCCACCTATCATCTCTCCACCGTCTGGATTGTATTTCCCATCCCTATCAGCACAGGCTGGGTGGATCCTGGGCGGACTGGCTGCAAAAGGGAAGCTAGGGTGCCCTCCCTGGCCCTGTCCTAAGCCTCTAAGAAAGAGAGAAGACAGGCCGGGCGCGGTGGCTCAAGCCTGTAATCCCAGCACTTTGGGAGGCCGAGACCGGTGGATCACGAGGTCAGGAGATCGAGACCACCCTGGTTAACACCGTGAAACCCCGTCTCTACTAAAAAATATTAAAAAACTAGCCGGGCGAGGTGGCGGGCGCCTGTAGTCCCAGCTACTCCCGAGGCTGAGGCAGGAGAATGGCGTAAACCTGGGAGGCAGAGCTTGCAGTGAGCTGAGATCCGGCCACTGCACTCCAGCCTGGGCGACAGAGCAAGACTCCGTCTAAAAAAAAAAAAAAAGAGAGAGAGAGAGAAGATAAAGCAGGTTTCTCCTCCTAGCATGACCAAACCCTCAGCCTGAAGAGCCCTACAGCCAGGCTGGGCTGGTCCCTCACTCTGCCAGGATCCCAGTAGTGAAGGTAATTACATTTATTTTCCTCCTCTTGGCACAGAGTCCCCCAGTAACACAAGAATGCGCTTCCTTCCACCCCCACTGCCAACTCTTTGCTTGGCCTCCGTCCGCACACGCGGCATCCCCATGTCAGAGCCCATCCCCGGAGGCTTGCTGGCAGATGTCCTAAGGTGGCAGCCCGCACAGAGTCCCCACTGCCAGGGACTTCCTGCCAAGGACCCCCACAGCCATACAGGAGCGCCAGCAGTTGGGACTCAAGTTGAAGGCTCCAGCAGTTTACCTTAAACCATGGAACACAGAAGGTATCCAAAGGGAGAAAGAGCTGCGGGGTCGGACAGTGGAGGCAGGGAGGGCCAAGCTGTGTGAATGGAGTGAGCCCCTCATGCCCCGCCCGGGCTTCCAGTCCTGTAGATCTGCGAGGGAGGGCCAAGAAGCTGTTTGGTGATATCGGGAAATCGTAGACAAAGGACAGGCAGAAAGGAGAGGCCGCAGGAGATGAGGCCTGCAAATCCCTGCACTGGGGAAGTGCTGGTGAGCCACAGCTAACTGAGACCTGAAATCAAAAATCAAATCTGCCACCTCATCCTCTCCTGCTCTCTCTGACCCCTCCTTGTGAATAAAATAAATGAAATCAGCCAACTAGATACTTAAGATCATAGCTCATTAAAGCTGAAAGGGATGCCAGAGATGAGGCCAACCCTTCGATTTATGGATGAAGAGACCCAGAGAGGGGAAGCAATGTGTCCAAGTTCACACAGAAAGATGGTGGCAGCATCAAGGCTAGCAATCCTCAAGTGTCCAAACACTGAGTACCTACTATGTGCCAAGGATTCTTCCAGATGGTAAGGACACAGCAGTGAACCCCACAGACAAAATTCCTGCCCTCGTGGAGTTGACAATCTCTAACTCAGCCTAACAGAACCTTTTGTCTGATAGTGAGCTAGGCACTCCTCCTTTGTGCTGATTAGTGTTTGCATGGTATATCTCCTTTTCCATCCAGAAACGGATTTTTTTTTTTTTAATAGAGAAGGGGGTCTCATCATGTTGCCCAGGCTGGCCTTGAACTCCTGGCTTCAAACAATCCTCCCACCTCAGCCTCCCAAAGCACTGAGATTACAGGTGCAAGCCACCACACCCAGCCTTGAATTATTTATTTTTAATTAATTTGAATTTAAATAACCACATGTGGCTAGTATACGACATTAGACAGTGCCATTTCAGAGGATTCAGCTCAGCAAGCTGTCTCCCGCTGCCAGGAGCTAAGCTGACCAGCGCCTCCACGCAGGGCAACACTGCCAGTGACTATCCCAGGGAACTTTCAGAGGCCCCAAGATGGCTCCCCAACCAGAGAAACCCACTCACCGCCTGGTGAGGAAACAGCCACCGACCCTTCTCCTGAGACCTCAGAAGCAGTTAGTTAGATATGCCTAGGGAGCAAAGGAGACTGAGAATGAGCTGGCCACTTTTTTTTTTTTTGAGACGGAGTCTCACTCTTGTTGCCTAGGCTGGAGTGCAGTGGCGTAATCTCGGCTCACTGCAACCTCTGCCTCCGGGTTCAAGCGATTCTCCTGCCTCAGCCTCCTGAGTAGCTGGGATTACGGGCGTGCACCACCACGCCTGGCTAATTTTTGTACTTTTAGTAGAGACAGTGTTTCGCCATGTTGGCCAGGCTGATCTCAAACTCCTGACCTCAGGTGATTCACGCCTCGGCCTCCCAAAGTGTTGGGATTACAGGCGTGAGTCACTGTGCCTGGCCAGAGCAGACCACTTCTGAGGACAAACTTCATCCCTGTCCTTGCTGTAGGTGGTTTCTTGCTCCCAGCCTGACCCCTCCCAGTTCTGGTCCTCATGCTACAGGGGAAATGACTCTCGCAATGTGACCTGGGAGGTCTTGAGCAAGGAACAAGCCCTCGCTTTCCCGGCCGAGGCCTGTACAACAGCAGCTGGAATGACACAGCAGAAGAAAAACAGGCAGGCCTCCAGGAGGAGGGAAGTGGTGGTTTGATTAATTGGGATTACTTATAGGTAAAGCCAGCCAGGTAGGATCCATTGCTGCCAAGGACTGTTCAGGCAGAGACACCTCCTCTCTCCTGGAAGCTCCCACACACCCTCCTTCTCACTGCATTATCTTGTGTGTGTTTATTTGCCATCTCACCCCAAGATCGACCTCTCCTCGAAGGAACTCAGGATGCTGTGGGCACCCTTGCCACACACAGGGCACAGGCTGCCCCTTCCCCCTGCAATAACACTGCACCCAAGGCCAGGCTGAAAGCTGGAGAGAAATGAGTGTGTGTGGACAGAAGATGGGGGTAAGAGGAGAGGAGGGGAGAATAGGGGAGAGGAGGCATGTAGAGAAAGAAAAAGAAAAAGATTGCTACCCTAGGTCAGCAATGGTCCTGCATGGCGAGGGCTGAGGAGCAGGAGGGAGGCAGAAGCACATGGAATGCACAGGGAAAGAGTCCTGATGTTCTCTTTACCATGAACCTCTCATCTGGAGCTCTAACACCTCCTCCTACACACTCATACGTGCTCTCTGCAGCCCTCTGCATTAAGACCACAAAGCTTAATCTGAGTTCTAGTCTCAGTGCATTTTCACTTTTTATCTGCTGGGCTCTTGACAGTATCCCAGCATCTTTACCTTCCCTCAGCCATCGCTTTGTATCTTCACATTGATCTCTTAGACCTGAGCTTAGAGGGCAGTAGAGCTGTGAGCCCAATGCAAGCAGTGGGAAAAAGAGGAGGAGAAAGAACTGAGAATGGAAATGCCCCCAGAGGGACCACCTGAGCCCTGGGAACCTCCACATTGCACAGAGCACACCTCCACTTTAATTTACACATCTTATTTCATTTTCTTACCAAATAAACTGTCACAATAACATAGGAGCTGATTCAATTCAAGCAGAGCTACATAGATCACATCAGAAAATGACTGACAGTCTTGAGGCAGAAATTGCATTTGTCATACAGACATATAAAGTGTGAAGACATACACTCAGGATCAAAGTTTTGTCTGTACCAGAGTGTACAATTGACCTGGAGCTCCCCACCCCCAAAAATGAGGCATCAGCACAGGTCTGAGACAAGACTGAAACGGGGAACAGGAGGGTCAGCAGAGTCGGGGGCCAGGAAGACCAGTGGGTTGGGATAAACAGTTCAGTGAACATTGGGAGGAGATGCTCTCCAGACACCAGGCCACAGCCTCCACCTCCACTGGCAGGAGGGAATGGAGGGAGAGCAGCCTGCACCCTGAGAGGACCTAGGAATGGCTCCACATTGGAAATTCATGGCAAATTGCTCCTGTAATTTACTGGTTCGGCTGGAGAAATGCATCTTTGAACTTCAGTGAGAGACTTTGAAAATCATTCTCAACCGAGGCTCTCCAACACGTCTGAGATGAATTAAAGGAAATTATGCACATAAACCCCATAGATCAAGGGGACACCCACTCTCCTTCAACTGCCTGCAAGGTGATTAGACAGAGTTCACAGCAGAACAGTCACTCAGGCTGGAAAAATAAAATAAAATAAAATAAATTTGAAATGCAGAGATTGATGGCTTCTGTCACAAAGTCTCTCCAAAGCCACAGGCTGTAAATTGAACTTCCCATTGATGCTGACGCAAAGGTGATAGCTCAATGGCAGCTGTTGGCCTGGTGGAGTCTTTGGGGGAAGGATTCCAGATCCCTCTTTTTTTTTTTTTTTTTGAAGGAAAATCTAATTTTAATTATTTTTATGTACAGAAAACTCAACAGTGTACATTTAACCCAATTTAGTGGCAAGTTCTTCAGCCTTTCCCTTTTCAAGCTTGGCGATATAAGCCACAGACCTGGGACCCAGGACGTTGCCACCCCAGTGACGGCGGATCTCATCATATCTGTCATTGTAATTGGTCCTGATAGCTTCCACCAGCTTAGCCAAAGCGCCTTTGTCTTCCGAGTTCACCTGTGTGAAGGTGGCAGTGGTGCAGGTCTTCCTGTGGACTAGATGGCCCAGTCTTGCCTTCCCCTTGATAATGCAGGAAGGGACCCCCATTTTACGACACAGGGCAGGCAAGAAGACAACCAGCTCGATGGGATCCACGTCATGTGCAGTGACCACCAGCTGAGCTTTCTTATTCTCCACCAAGGCGGTGACGGTGTTAACTCCTGCTCGAAGGACAGGTGGTCTCTTAGTGGGGACGTCCCCTTTGCCAGCAGCTTTCTTCTCGGCCCGGGCCAATGGCCTCTGCTTCTTCTCTTGCTTTGTCTCTGGTCTGTACCTGTGGGCCAGCTTAAGCAGCTGAGTAGCTGTTGGGTGGTCCAGGGCCTGGGTGAACTGGTTAATGGCAGGAGGCACTTTCAGCCACTTACAGAGGATGGCTCTGTGCCATTGCAACCTGATAGAGCGGGGCCATTTCACAAAGTGGGTGAGGTCTCTTTTGGGCTGGATGTCCTGTCCAATGCCAAAATTCTTAGGCCTTTCCTCAAACAGGGGATTCACAACTTTCTTGGCCTCCTGCTTTTTCATGACAGCAGGGGCTGGAGCCACCTTCTTTCCCTTGGCCTTCTTTCCTTTCGGCATCTTGAGCGGCGGGAGGAGAAAGCCAGATCCTTCTTAAAATTATGCACTGTCCAAGCTTAGGGGACTGCAGCCATCATGTAGGAGGATCCACATCCCAGGGAAGTCGCTGTGGTTCTTAAGGGTGCCCTATCATTGCCCCAAGAAGGAGACACTGAGGCACAGAACTGCAGAAGAGTCAGTTCACGTACAAACTCCCTTCAGCCAGAGATCTTCCTAATCTGGGTCCTGGACCTCTCACAGTAGCACTGTACCCAGTACCCTGCACACAGCTGGTACTCAGCCTTGTTTGTGGAAGACAAGATGTTTCCTGCCTTCCAGGGCCCTGCTGAGCAACTCACCCCAACCTCCACCTTCTCTGGCGTAGCACAGGTCCCAGGCAAACCACAGAAGGCAGGCAGCAGAGAGGCAAGTCCTAGTGCTGCTCAGACCCTGGTCCAACCTGGAAGCAGCTGACAGTCAGAGGTACAGAAATCTGGGCTAGATTTTCTAACACAGAAATGGATGTATCTCAGGCTGGGGTATTTAGAGGGAAAGGAGGAGGAGGGATGTGCTGAAGGCTACAGTATGCTGCCCAGATCCCCCTTCAGGACTGAGGCACTCATTCCCAAGTCACTCTCTAGAATTATCCTCAGCCACAGAGAGCCACTTGGCTCTAGGATACACCCCAAACCTGAGGGCAGCCACCTCCAAGGCCTGGTTAGTTGGCTAAAGGGAAGAGGTGCTTTCAAAGGCCTGGCCCTCTTGCCTCAAGGCAGGGCAATTCTGCAGGGCCATCTGCAGAGCACCCCAAGGGACTGGCTGAGGCCTTGGTTACAACCGCATTGCAGCCCAACTTCTCTTTCTGCTCCTTTTGCTTCCTTCACTTCCTCCAGGTGTTGATACCAAGGGCACTCCCTACAAATCTTGCTGCATGAAATCTCCACCTCAGAGTCTATTTCTCAGGGAACCTGACCTAAGTCGGGGGCATGTCTAGAACAAGACAGACGATCATGAGCTATCCACAGATGGTGCCTCAGAGACCAGCTGGTCCAACTCTCTCCTTTCAGAGATAAGGAGCCTGGGGCCCAGAGAGGGAAAGTGGCTAAGAGAGAGGGTCCATCTGCACAGGGGCAGCCTCCAGCTCCCTCTCACACAGACTAGGCTTAGCAGGAAGATGAGTGTGAAGATGGGCCTCTTTGGATGTGGTGTTTAACCAACACCTGCTTCACAGGACAGCTATGCAGCTGAGGCTTGTGATGTGAACTGACTCGTCACTCCTCCCAGGTATGGAACTTGTTATTTGATGTTAAAAAGACCCTCTGTATCCCCCACAAAAGTGTGGGACTTTCTTTGTAGAGGCGGCCAACATGCAAATATGTGTTCACATCTTCCAGGTCAGAAGTACCTGGCCAGGAGATTAATGCACAGGAAAGGGAATTTTCATGGCCAAGATGGAGACAATCCCTGATGTTGTGGGTACCACAGAATTTGGGGTGACATGAGACCCTTCGTTTCATCCAATCCCTCATGTCAGACCCAAGGGGACCCACAGAAGGGAAGAGTTTTGCCTCCGTCCACACAGCCAGTCCCTGGCAGATCTGCTTCGAGAACTCAGGCCTCCTGACTCCACACTTTCCCAGGAACCATCCAGAAAGCTTATGCCCCAAGCATCCCTCCCCAGAGAGAGGCTTGGGCCTCAGATGAGTAATGGAGAAGGGTCAGGTCCCTGTCCCTATTCACCCCAGCTTCTCTGTTATTTTGTGGGAAATTCGGTGCCCTGAAGCCAATAACTTGCTGGGTAATCTCTCGGCAGCTCTTGGCATATCTCCCCAGCATCCTTCTCAGAAAAGGGCACAAGCACTGCCATTTTACAAGATTTATTGGAAGCCTCTTTCTCTCAATGAAGGAAAGAGATACTTTTATTGGTTTCGGCTGGGTTGTTACAGTTGACAATCACCTCTATGTCCCCAAAATTTAAAAATGGGGGAAAAATCACCCAGCATTTACATCAATGTGGTTCATCCCTAGAGGGAGATACATTAAAGAAAGGAACAAAATGAAAGCTAACTGATGAGTTGCCATTTTAAGACACTTGGTTCCATTAAGCTAAAAGCCTGTTCCCAGGACCATAGCAATGATCCCCAAATGCTGCCAACACACCCGCATGCCAGGGCAGGGCTCACAGGGCCTTCTGCCAGGGCTCCCCAGCAAGAGTCATCAAGCTCTAAAAGCCAAGGAAGAGACCCCTGCAATCTGCCCCCGAACCTGATTTTCCCATTTAGGACCCACTCCTCTGGTCCAGGCTTGATCCCTGTGGCACCCAGCCAATCAAACCCTCCTGCTCCAAGGAGTTTCACGTGGAGATGGAGGCACTGGAGCAGGGATGAAGGTTTTACTGCCAAAATGTGGAACTTTCATTTTTAATTGTTTGCTTGCCTGTCCACTTGCTTCACAAAGGGTGGCCCCCTGGGAACTGATTAAAACAAAACAAAACAAAAAAGGTGGCCCCTAGTGGGAAGCCAGGGCCTGTTTTGGCACTAAGTACCTCAGTTTTCTCACCTTTAAAATAGAATGCACTTGGACCATGAAAACTCGGATGTTAGCCCCATCTGTTGATGGCTTACAGTGTGACTTCAAACCAGTCCCCCAGCTTCCTTGGGTTTCAGCTTCCTTAGCAGTAAAATCAGTCTGAAGTGCCTGTTTACCCCACCACACTGAAGCTTAAAGATGTTGGGAGAGAAAAGATAGCCTTTCCAATAAATGATATCAGAACAACTGGATATCCACAGACAAAAAAAAAAAGAACCTTAACCTAAACCTTATCTACATATAGAGATAGAGACATAGACATGTCTATAGACAGAGAGATGTAATGTTTATATATTTAAATTCAAAATGGACGGTCTTAAATGTGACATGTAAAACCTTCTAGAAGAAAACATAGAAGAAGATCTCCTAGGGCAAAGAGTTCTTAGACATGACACCAAAAGTACAATCCATAAAAGAAAGCATCAATAAATTAGAGCTCATGAAAATTAAGTGCTTTGCAAAAGACATTGTTAAGAGAATGAAAAGACACTGTACAGAGCAGGAGAAAATATCTGCACATCACATATCCAACAAAGGACTTACCAGCTGCATAAAGAACTCTCTAAACTCTACAGTAAGAAGTCAAAAAGTCATTTTTAAAAATGAGTAAAACACTTGAACTGACACTTCACCAAAGAGGACATACAGATGGCAAATATGCACACGAAAAAAATGCTCAACATCATCAGCCATTAGGGAAATGCAAATTAAAACCTCAATGAGATCTCACGCAGAAGCTCTTATCAGGATAGCTGAAGTACAAACACCACCACACCCAGTCCTGGCAAGGTTGTGGAGAAACTGGATCACTCATACATTGCTGATGGGAATTTGAAATGGTATAGACACTCTGGAAAACATTTTGGCAGTTTCTTAAAAAATTAAACGTGCTTGGCAAGTGGCACTGGTGTTCGAAAAATAAACAAAAACAAAAATGCATCTACCATACAACCCAGCAATTGCACTCTTGAGCATTTATTCCAGAGATAATCTCATGTTCACATAAAAACCTATATGAGAAAGTTTATAGCAGCTTTATTTGTAATAGCCCAGCTGTCCTCCAATGGGTGAATCATTAAACAAGCTGTGGTACATCCATACCACGTATATCAAGTTGAATAGTGTTCCCCCAAAATTCATGTTCACCCGGAACCTCAGAATGTGACTTTACTTGGAAATAGGGTCTCTGCAGATAGCATTAGTTAAAATAAGGTCATACTGGATTAGGGTGGGCCCTAAATCCAATGACCGGTGTCCTTATGAGAAGGCCACGTGAAGACCATGTGCCAACAGAGACAGAGACTGGAGCAGTGCATCTCCAAGCAGCACCAAGGCCTGGGGAGAAGCAAGGAGGGATTTTTCCCTAGAACCTTCAATACCTTGATTTCACACTTCTAACCTCTAGAACTGTGGGAAAACAAATTTCTGTTGTTTTAAGACTCCCCCCACCTCCCACCATGTGGTAGTTTCTTATGGTAGCCCTAGAAAATGAATACACCATGGAATACTACTTAGCAATAAAAATTAATGAATTGATGGCACAACAATCTAAGGAATTACACTGAGTGAGAAAAAACCAATCTCAAAAGATTACTGTATGATCCCATTTATATGACATTCTCAAAATGACAAAATCAGAGTGATGGAGAACAGATCTGTGGTTGCCAGGGTAAGAGGAAAGGAAGGGTATGACCATAAAGGAGTAGCACAAGGAAGTTTTGTTGGTTTTTTTTTTTTTTCTCACTTTGTTTTGAGACAGGGTCTCACTCTGTCACCCAGGCTGGAGTGCAGTGTCATGATCTTGGCTCACTGCAGCCTTGACCTCCCAGGCTCAAGTGATCCTTTCACCTCAGCCTCCTGAGTAGCTGGGACTACAGGTGTGTGCCACCACACCTGGCTAATTTTTTACTTTTTATAGAGACAGGGTCTCACTGTGTTTCCCATGCTGGTCTCAAACTTCTGGGCTCAAGTGATCCTCCTGCTTCGGCCTCCCAAACTGCTGGGATTATACGCATGCGCCACCATGCCCAGCCACAGGAGTTGCTAGGAGTTTTAAATCAGCAGTTCTGATTGTGGTAGTGGTTGTGTAAATTAATGCATATCACAAAATTCATAGGAATATACACTTCCCCAAAAAAGTGAGTGCATGTAAAGTGAAATGTAAGTAAGGGCTGCAGTTTAGTAAGTGGTATTAATGTCAATTTCTTGGTTTTGGTCATCATCAGGGTGAAAGCTGGGTGAAGGGTACCCAAGAACTTTCTACTATTTTTGCAACTTCTATGTGAGTCTAAAATTATTCCAAATTTTTAAAAAATTTTAAGTGTAGGGAGGATTCAACATGTTTTATAAAAGTAAATTTTAAAATGTTACCTTGCAAAGTTGGCTCCTGGCAAGCTCTGGAGTCAGACAGACCCAGGTTAGTATTTTGGCCTCATCACATACTAACTCTGTAGCTTTGGGCAAATTACTCCCCTTCTCTGAACCTCAGCTTCCTTGCATGTAAATTCTCACACAGGAATAATGACACATGGTGCACATATTACATATGAGATAATAGAAGCAACAGCACCTGAAGCAATGGCTATAACATGGATGGTGCTAAGTAAATCTTAGCTTCCGAATTTACCCAACCAATGCAACTCCTCCTCTTTGTTCACTCACCTGCCTTGTATTTTATTCCAAGGTCAAACAAGGTTCTCCTGGGAACCCAGGTTCCTCCAGCATACGGGCCTTCCAGGTCTCTGCATCTAGACCAACATAAAGGCTGGGCTGCCCCTGAAGCTCAGACCATGCACTCTGGATCCCCAAACAGGCTCTGCAAGGCCATCTAGCTCTCAGAGTTAATAGGGTGCAGCTAATAACTACCCCCTGCTCTAAGACCCCATTTACCATCCCTCCCTTCTTTCCCTTCTCTCCTCCATCATTGTTCTAGCACCATTCCAAAAGGTCTTGCAAGCAAGAGTCACTCCTTTATGAGTGCAAAAAACACTTACAAAGCAGTTTTTATACATGTTTTAAGCCCCAACAAGACCCTGGCTAAAAGCAGGGCAAGTGTAAGAACCCTAGTTTTCCAAGTGGCAAGAGGAACACTTTGGGGAGGTGGATGAGGAACAGGAAGGAGGGAAGGGAATCAACACAATTAGTCACCTGCTGTGGGCCAGGCAATTTATTTTCTTTCATTTAATTCTTGCAAGACTGTGAAGTAACAATCATTAAATCTCCATTCTGCAGACAAAAAAGCCTTAGTTCAGCAAGATTGTATAACTCATCCAAGGACACACAGCCAACATGGGCAGAAGGGGGATCCCAAGACCCAAATCTCCTGACTCCAAGGCAGGGCTCCTTCCTTCACACAAAGCACAAAGACCATCGAGCTCTCATTCATCCATTATCAAGGAGCAACTGGAAACCCTTCCTTCTTTGTGGAGTCTTCCTGAATTGTCTGCACCCATGAGTGCCCTGGCCCCAAAGACATGAGGATCTTCAGATGTTCCTCACTCTACCTCCCCAAAGGACACAATACGTTCATATTGTGTCATGTTTCCACCATAAACATGGAATTCCCTGGAGTTCCTTTGCCGCCTGATGCAATACCACCACCATCCCTCTTCAATCGCAGCCTCTCTGTCCCTCCCACAGCTCCTTCAACTCTAGAGAGCCAGATTCTGTTCCATATCCCACAGAGTCAAGGCTGGAATGACTCTCAGAAAACACTCCAGAGGACATTGAGATCCACAGAGGGGAAGGTGCTGGCCTGAGTCCCACGGTGGGGTAACAGCCTGCAGGGACCAGCCCCCAGGCCTCCCAACTGCATTCAGTACTTCTGTTTTCCTCTCTGCAACTCTCCTTAGAAAGGGGCTGCCTGGCCCTCCCACACTCCTGAATCTTGTCCATCCTTCCGGCCCCAGCTCAGTCTTGCTTCTTCTCCCTTGAAAGCTTTCCAGATTATTCTAGCCTGCAAGGGTCCCTCCTTCCACGGACAGTTGCTTCTACCCTCCGTTGCCCTTGGTATCTACAGACCTCACATAATTTCATAACCGTCAGGGGGCCTCATTCACCCTTTCCAGCCAGACCACCAGCTCCTAAGGACTCAGACCATACCACCCTCCCCACAGCCCTGGCACAGCTGAGCACTTAGAAGGCAGAGAGAAGTGGGGAGGGAGTGGGGACAGACCTCTCTTTATTTGAGCATATGTCTCTCCAAATTCTGTCCATATTTTGTCTGATTTGTGGGGGATTCCCTTATCTTTTTCCAAACTTTATGGGATTTAACATTTTCCCCTAAAGAACACTCTAACAAGATCTCTCTTCGTACTATAATTTTGCCTAACAACCCCCTGAGAATTAAACTTTGGGATAAAATTCCCCTTTTAAGTTGAGACGTGCTCCCTTTGTGACTAATTGAGATGCCAGGATCAAACCAAGTCTTCAATCCCATTAAATAAAGCCACATAAAAGCTGCCCCTGCTAACAGCACTTTCCTGATTTCCTCAAGCTGGCCAGCAATAAGTATTCCTAATTGTGCTTGCTAAAAAGTGGATTTATGAATCCCAATTAGGCCACTTGCACTTATGTGGCAGCAGTTTTTCAATACCACCAAACCTCCCTTCTTCCCAAGATGAAATTATTTTTGGTGGGTGACAGGATAATTACTAAAACATAAAAGGACCCACCCGGTACCACAGCAGCAGCTTCAGCAATTCTGTTAGGAGGCCTTGAGGACAAGCAGGGTTTTGATGGCAAATTTAAACCCAAGTTGAGCGTCTCCAACTCCGTGATCCTCAGTACACAGGTATATCTCCTGGCTCTTTCTCCTTGGACCCAGTACCAAACTCCAGATGCCCTGCCTCGTCATTCATCCTGCTCCTGATTTCCCAGCTGCTCTCCAACTATGCCTTGGGCCTTCTCCAGAGCAAATTCTTCCACTCAAAAGGCCTTTCCTCAAACCTACTCTCCCCTATCTCCCTTGAAGTCTCAGCTCAAATGGCCTCTCCTCTAGGAAGCCTTCCTTCCCTGACACCTGGTCAGATGCACTCACCAGCAGCCACCCACAGCCTCTCGCACCTATTGCTGTTCAAGCATTTACTGTATCTCTCTGACTCCTTGTGTTTGCCTCCTATACAATTGTGTTTGTCTTGTGTTCATCTCCTGCACAATTAAGGAGCTATAAGCTTCCCAAGGGCAAGGACTAGGTCTCATTCATCTTGGTCTCCCCAGTGCCTGGTATGTAGTAGGCTGGCTCATTCATTCATCTTCTTAGAACCCAAGTTTAAAATGAGCAAAGGATCTGAATAGACACTTCTCCAAAGAAGGTATATAAGTGAGCAATAAGCACATGAAAAGATGCTCAACACCACTAATCCTCAGGGAAATGCAAATAAAAACCACTTTGAGATAACTTCTTCAAACCCACTAGGATGGCTATAATCAAAAACTCAGATAATAACAAATGCTGATGAGGATATGAAGAAATTAAAACCCTCATAGACTGCTGGTGGGAATGTAAAATGGTGTAGCCACTTTGAAAAACAGTCGTGCAGTTTCTCAAATGTTAAACATAGAGTTACCATATAACCCAGCAATTCCACTCCTAGGTGTGTACTCAACATAAACGAAAATATGTGTCCATGCAAAAACTTGTACATGAATTTCATAGCAGCATTATTCATAATAGCCAGGAAACAGAAGGAAACCAAATATCTAACAACTGATGAATGGATAAATAAAACATGCTATATCCATAAAGTGAAATATTATTTGGCAATAAAAAGGAATGAAGTACTAACTAGTTCATGCTACAACATGGATGAACCTTGAAAACACGCTAAGTGAAAGAAATCAGTCACAAAAGACCATATACTGTATAATTCCATTTATATGAAATGTCCAAAATAGGCAAGTCCATAGAGACAAAAGTAGGTAAGTGCTTGCCAGAGGTTGGGGGAGGGGAAATGGGGAGTGACTGATAATGGATATAGGGTTACTTTTTTGGGGTAATTGTGGGGATTATACCACAAAATTGACTGTGGTGATGGTTACATAACTCTGTGCATATACCAAAAACCATTGAATTGTACATTTTAAAATGGTGAATTGAGAGGTGGGTGGATCACTTGAGGTCAGGAGTTTGACATCAGCTTGGCCGACATGGTAAAATCCCACCTTTACTAGAAATACAAAAATTAGCCAGGCGTGGCGGCACATGACTGTAATCCCAGCTACTCGGGAGGCTGAGGCAGGAGAATCACTTGAACCCTGGGAGGCAGAAGCTGCAGTGAGCTGAGATGGCGCCATTGCACTCCAGCCTGGGCAACAAAGCAAGACTCAGTCTCAAAAATATAAAATAAAAATGAAATAAAATAAAAAATAAAATGGTGAATTTATGGTATGTGGATTATATTTCAATAAAGCTGCTACAAATCTTTTTCTTGTTTTAGTCATTTAGGCACTCACTATGTGTGGAGGGTGTGGCTTCATGAAGGACTGAGCCCCAGTGGCCTGAACTCCTCCCGTATATCCCCCTACTTGGGGTAGCTGAGCGCTGGGTATTCTTCCACTACGGGGTAGCTGAGCCCTGGGTATTCTTCCACTACTACAGCCTTCCTCAAGATGTCAGCCCCCTGCTTGGCCCAGGAAGGACAGTACAGGTGACTGGCCTCTTTTTTCGATCAGTCATGATGGGGGAAATTTAATCAACAACAGGACACTTTGCTACTTCAAGACATAATATAATGTAGTGGTTAACGGCAGTCTCCAGAACCAGACCACTTAGCATCAATCCCAGCTCTGCCTATTACTAGCTCTGTGACCTTGGACAAGTTACTTCACCTCTTTGAGCCTTGGTTTTCTCGTCTGCAAACTGAAAGGATAATAACATTATCTACCTCATAGGGCTGATGTGTGTGTGGATAAAAGGAATTAATGCATATAAAGTATCTGGCCAAGCACAGTGGCTCAGGCCTGTAATCCCAGCACTTTGGGAGGCCGAGACAGGTGGATCACTTGAGGCCAGGAGTTCAAGACCACCCTGGCCAACATGGCGAAGCCCCAACTCTACTAAAAAACAAAGAAACAAAAAAACTAGCTGGGCATGGTGGTGCATGCCTGTAATCCCAACTACTTGGGAGGCTGAGGCAAGAGAATCACTTGAACCTGGGAGGCGGAGTTTGCAGTGAGCCAATATATAATATTATATATTATATAATATATACTTTATATATACATTTTATATATGTATAGCTCATATATATATGTATATAAAGTACCTGTCATAGCATAAGTGCTATCCAAGGATTAGCTGTAATATTTCCCTATATGGGGGAGTGAATCTCATTAATTGGTTTAGTGATGGGCAAGGCTTACAAAATGCATATTCATCTCAATCAGCACCCCCAAGTACTCATTTCTCCTTGAGCTGCACTGTTCTTTCCCCCACTTTCTCTCCCCTTAGTCCAAGCATGCCAGCCCCTCTCCTCCTGGGAGGAAGGGTCTTGCTGGAGAACACAGGCACAGGAAAGAATCAGGAAAGAATGCGGCACGTGTGGTCTGGCCATTCTCGAGACCCTAAGACAAGGAGGCAGTGTGCAGCAAGGCCCAGGCTGGGCAGAGCAGCCAGCCAGAAGGGCCCGGCCCTGCCATCTGCTCTCCCAGCCAAGGTGAGCGGCCTGGCATGGATTCACACTTGGTCACAGCCCAGCACCTCTACCAAGTGCCCATTAGGGAGCAGAGCCAAGGCTCAAACCTGCAAGAGCCATTTCCCATCATGGGGAAGAGGCAGCAGCTCTGCCCGAAAAAAAGGCCTCTTCAGCATGCTTGCCCACTGCCCACACTCCATTTTCCTAAGAGTGGCAATAAAAACCAGCTCTCTGCCCAGAAAGGCAATGGCTGAGGACGCTGTTCTCCCTAGGTAGTATGGCTTTCATGAGCCCCAGTGAGGAGTGGGGAGACCAGCGCTCAGTGGGTGGTACCATCCTATACCTTACCAGGCTCCTTAATTAGGTCTGGAAAATTCGAATGCTTCCTAATGATGCCCTTTGGAGGCAGGAACCTAGTGGCCTTAACCCATCTGGTCTTATCTGGTGGACACACTCACACAGTGGCATTATGTTTACAAGCACACGCTCACAAATGGTCCTGCACACTTGAGCACACACATGCACATATAAACAGTGTACATACATACACAATCCTAGACACATGCACACAACCCCATGCACTCACACACACATGCACACTATCATACACACACTTGCATGAACACATATATACTCACATAAAGGCATATGTTTACAAGCACACATTCACATGAGATCACACACTGAAGCATGCACACAGCACACACCAGCTTACATACATACACAGGCACATGCAAACATGTTCATATGCACACATTCACTCCCACCCACTGTCATGTCCACACCCACATTCACACTCACATGAACACACATACATACAGCAGCCCCTGATCCACGGTTTTGCTTTCTGCAGGCAGCTTCAGTTACCAACCACAGTCCAAAAATGTTAAATGGCAAATTCAAGAAATACACAGCTCATGAGTTTTAACTTGCATGCAATTCTGAGTAGTGTGATGAAATGTCATGCCCTCTTACTCCCTCCAGCCCGGGACATGAATCGTGCCTTCGTCTAGTGTATCCACGCCGTAGACACCCCCTGCCCATCAGTCACTTAGTGGCCATCTTAGCTATCAGATCGACTGTCAGTGGTATCTCAGTGCTTGTGTTCAAGTAACCCTTATTTTACCTTTTTTTTTTTTTTTTTTTTTTTTTTAGACAGAGTCTCACTCTGTCACCCAGGCTGGAGTGCAGTGGCATGATCTCCGCTCACTGCAACCTCCACCTCCCCAGTTCAAGTGATTCTCCTGCTTCAGTCTCCCAAGTAGCTGGGATTACAGGCATGTACCACCACGCCTGGCTAATTTTTGTATTTTTCGTAGAGACAAGGTTTCACCATGTTGGTCAGTCTGGTCTCGAACTCCTGACCTCAAGTGATCCACCCACCTCGGCCTCCCAAAGTGCTGAGATTACAGGCATGAGTCGCTGCACCCAGCCCCTTAATTTACTTAATAATGGCCCCAAAGCACAACAGTAGTGATGCTGCCATATTGTTATAATTGGTCTATTTTATTATCAGTTATTGTTAATCTCTTACTATACCTAATTTACAAATTAAACTTTATGATAGGTATGTATGTATGTATAGGAAAAAACATACTCTATATAGGGGTTGGTACTGTCCACAGCATTCACTGCAGGGGCTTGGAAAATGTCCTCCGAGAATAAGGGGTGACTAATGTATACTCACACCCTCACATGGACACACAAACACACACGTGTTCACACACATCCTCTCACACATGCACACTCACACACGTACCCAGAGGCAGTCCTCCAGCCCGCCAGGGCTCCAGGCTCTGCTGGGAGGACAGGTTGCAGGAGGCCAGCAGTCAAGCCACAAGATGGCCCTCCCATTTGCCAGGCTCTTTTCCTCCTTCAGAAAATCACAACCCGGGCAGGATTCCCAGGGAAGTGGTGTGAGGCATGGAAACACAGGTCCGCAGAGGCCTCTGAAAAGCCTCGTTCTGGAAGACATCTCTAAGGATTACCATAGCTCATGGGAAGGACTGGGTAGTAATGTTGACAGCATGGGAATATCTTTGATTTGGTCAATAGAAAATACGCTGAGTTCATGCAGAATTCCTTCCTCCATTACCTCACTGAGTCCCTGCTGTGCTGCTTACTGGCGGGATCATCCTGAGCCTCAGTTTCCTCCTGGAGCTGCTGTGAGGATTAAACAGGATAACGCATGGGAATTGCTGAGCCCAGTGCCTGCCACATAGTAAGCCCCAGTAAATTAGACCTTTTATCCTCAGCATTATTATTAATATTGGATATTAATAGTAATGAATCTCATAGCAATCCTCTGAGGTATTATTTTCCCCATTTCATACAAATGAAAACAGAAGCCCAGCACTTTAAGTGATTTGTATCCAAGATCACACAGCCAAGTGGGAGAACTGAACTTGGGCCTTCCTTCTAATGCTAGTCATTCCTTCCACTTCTCTATGCCCACCACCCACCCACATACCTGCTTCTCCGGGGGCAGGACCCCCACTGAGCTTCTCCCAGCTTCTCAGCATCTCCTGCAGAGAGGGCAGGAAGGGAGAGGAGAGGAGAAGGAGAAGACAGCACCTTTCTTCCCCAGTTCAAGCCACGGAAGCGCTGGGCTTCTGCTGTTTGGGACATGCCCTGAAATGGATGTTATCTTATATTTCTTTGTCCCCATTCTGCCTGTGGTCCCCAGGGAAGGGCCATCCCAGTCCACTTAGACAGTAGATCCTTTCATGCTTCAGACACCATCCTCTAAGACTAGCTGGGCCCAGCCACCCAGCCTCTGGGTGCTCCAGCTTTCCCGTCCGACTCTACCACCTCCCCACTCCAATGACACCTGCTAGGGCATCTGGGGTGAGGCCACAGAACACCCAAGCCCAAGAGCTAGTCCAGGTTCCTATTCCTGCCCTGGGTCTGAAGTCACCTTACGACTATGGGCCAGTCACTTCCTCTCCCTGGGCCTCGGTGTGCCCTCTGCCAAATGACGGGGTGGAAAGGTCCTTTAAGTTTTAACCTTCTCCGGGGCTGGGAAGCTGCAGAGAATCTCAAAATCCAAGGCAGGCTAGTGGGGAAGATCCTTCGAGAACAGGGGAGCTTAGTAAATCATATCACAGCAGGAAGGCTCTTCAGAAAACACCACACACAGCGGGCGTTCAAGTAGGAGAGTCAATAAAGAGACGGAGCCCTGCCCGAGGGCTTGTGAAGCCTTGTCCCCACCATCAGGACTACCGAGCCAGCCCTCCACAGACAGCCAGACCCGCTCTTCCTCCTCCACTAGGTTTCCTTTTAGAAGGAAGGCTTCTACTTGTGAAAAGCTATGGAGCCCCAGAGAAAGAGGCAGTCAGGTAGATGGGGTGCCCATGCACTCACGCATGCACAAAGACACAGAGGAGCCACACCCAGCAGGACAGAAAGCCAGGCCAAGAGGCCTGCAGGGGACGAGCTCTATGGTCCCCAGAAAGAGGAGCCCCTACCCCAGAGTGAGGACGGCTCCCCATTATCAGACCAGCATCCCCACACAGACAGAACCATCTCCTACCACAGGCCAGCAGAGGGGGCAGGACTCATCACCTTATCACACTGTTGCCAGTGCTGGATGGTTTCCACGTGTTTCTCCAGAGCTTCTCTCCACGCTTCCCTCTGCTCCAGGCCCAGGAGGCTGACAAGCATGGGCTTCATGTGAGGAGTTGGGTTGGGCAGTGGGGCACCCCACAGGATGTCCCAGAGCTGGAGAAGGCTGGGCTGGGTCACTATGATTTGGCTGCCTCCATCCCAGGAGGCCTCGCTCCTGTCACAGGCAGCCTCTTTACACAGCACCCTCTCCAAGTCCCTGCAGACCTGGGGGTAGTAACTGCTCCTCACTGGTGCTAGCATCAGGGTACTGCACTACCCTTTGCTGATTTTCCTGCACTCTGCCCTTCCCTTTGTAAATGGTCCCTTAATTAAGCACTCATCAAATTGCCCGGCTTGTGTTCACCACTTGTCACCTGCCAAGATCCTGATATATCACTCAAGAAAAATGTTCTTAGTCAAATAATGATGACAAACCCATCATGAGTAGAAACAACAAAGTCAAGCAGAAACAAATTTTGGGTTAACTGGCCTTGCAGCCTCTGAGCACAACCAAGCTCTCTGTGGTATGGTTCCCCAGCCCCAAAGCCCACCAGGGTCAGAGCAGGACTATCCACAAGCCCCAGGCTCCCCGTGGGCCACGGCGACCTGGATATGCACATGTCCCAGCTGAACGAGGAGGCCACCACTCAGCTCCCTCGACTGTTGCCAGGCAGAAATGTGGGCCTGGAGTTGCAGATTTTCTCCAGGAAACTGGAAATACATTTTTTAATGTAAAATCTTCTCTTGGCTCACATGTTTTCAAAGCAAAATTCCAGCCAAACTTATCGGTAGCCAAGAGAGAGCTGTTTGTTCCCCTACAAGTTACAATCTGGGACTGAAATTCCATCTCCTACATAGACAATTCAGTAGGATGACAGCTTTGGTGGCCCTTCCAAGGCTGCACACTCTGAATCTCTGAGTCTCTCTCTGCTCTGGGGAAGGAAGAGGAACGGCAAGTCTCCCACAGGGAGGAAGGACCCTTGGCAAAGCCTAGACAGTAGAGAGAGCTGGGTAGCAGGGAGCAGCCAGGTGGAGGCCCCCAGGACAAGGACACAGAGCTGGCCAAGATGGGAAACTGGAATTTAGGTGACTAAAACCAGGGGGCCCCATTGGACAACGGGGTTGGCCTCAGCAAGGCTGGGGTTATTCTGGATCTGTTTGGTCCCAAGCTCTGTTTGTTTTGAGGCTGCATCAAATTCTGTCTGAAAGTGGCAGTGGTGCGAATTTCCTGTCCTGTTAGTGCTGGCAGCGACTTTACCTCCTACAAGAGAGGGAGATTCATGTCATTCACCAAGGCCCAGAATCTGTCCTCCTTAGGACCACCGCATCACTAGGGTTTAGGCGGCTGTGTCCCGGAAAGAGCATCTCATCCCTCCAGCTGCCTCCAAGCCCAGGCCCAGAAAGGGCATCTCATCCCTCCAGCTGCTTCTGAGCCCAGGCAAGCTCGCAAACTAGCCGGGTAGAGGGGAATCTCTCCAATGAAGGAAAGCCTCCGGCTACATACTCCCTGCCTCCTGCTTCTCCCCTTCCCTGAATTACTCCAGAATTGCCTGCTCCCTTGTCTAGCAGCTGCCCACGCTCCACCAGGAACTGTGAGACTGTTTTTCAAACCTTCTGTCTTACCTCCCCCACTAGACTATAAGCCCTCTGGCAGCAGGGTTGGGTTATAAAACGTATTTCCCCTCAGGGCTCAGCCCAGCTTCTTACAAATGAAGGTCTATAATATCCACATTACTGGGCATTTTTGGTGATGTGACTAGAGACAGTAATAAGAAATTATAAGCATACTAATAATGATGACAGATGCCTTACATCTGTGCAGCACTTTGAACTTTAGGAATAAGAATAATAAAGTTAATAATAATAATGATAGATGTCTTACATTTGTACAGCACTTTGAAGTTCTCAAGGCACTTTCATAGACTTAATTTCACCTCATCTTCAAAACCATTCTTGTAAAAGGGGGGGGAGATGAAACAAGATAAGCAAAATGCAAGTAATTGCTGAAGCAGGTGATGCAGATGTGGGAGTGTGCTATACTGTTCTCTCTACCTAGGGTCTCCAAAATTTTTCATTGTAAAGAGTTTTTAAAAACCCACTCTAGTATGTAAGTGATGGAAGAGGCATTATTCTCATCAATATGTTCTAAAGCTGAAGAAATGGAAACCCAGAGAGGGGGCTTGGCTTGTCCAAGTCACTCAGTTTGTGTGGACCCACAGAACCAGAGAGGCAGCATTCCCGTTCCTGGCCAAGCGGTCTCCTTCCTACAGAAGCCTTGTACAAAGTGGGTTCCATAACACCACTTCCTTAGGATGTTAAAGGGGTTCTATAGAAACTAAGATCCCATGGTTAAATAGGTTTAGGAAACACGGGTAAAGAAAGCAATCAGGTCCATTTCCCACGGACTTTTTGGAGACTTTATAGAACATTCCCAGAACACAGGCTGGGAAATGCAGGCTCCATCAGACCTGCAGGTAAAGGGGAGCCCTACTCCACATCCCAACCCCCACCACCTCCCAGGGCAGGGCTTTCCAGAGACCAGAACCCCGGCCAAGTGAAGCTCACATGAAGGGATGTGCTACAGATGAGCCCCGCTGGGGGTGACAGAAGTAGGATACATAATCTGCCCAGGGAGAGGGGACTGTTATAGGGTATGATACGGCCTCTAGATAATGGCGGGATCAGAACAGGAGTTGTCAAAGATGCCAAGAAGGCACATGAGGCCCTTCCTGGCCCTGCCCTCCAGGCTCCCAAATTACATCAGGGCTCCACAAAGTTTCATTCTGGAGAAGGGAGAGGAGCTGTTTTTCCTACACAGGCTGCCCCTGAGGGCTCTATGGAAACAGATGCTCCAAACCTCTCCTGAGTCATAAATTGAGCTGCTGATTCAAACTCCCGCCCCTCCTTTCCTTGCTAATCTTCACCCCTGGACCCTTTTGTGCTCACACCAGCTTCTCTGGCAGCTTCACAGGCCCTTTGGGTAGCTATAGTGATGCTTAATCACTAATGAAGCACTGGTTTTTCCATATTCCTCTCCACCCTTCTCCCCCTCAGTAGTGAGACCTTGGGTCATGGAAGAGCAAGTAAGAGAAAAATACAATTTGCTTTGTGGAAGCTGGGAATACATGTGTTTATTATCCTCAAACAACAACAACTAACCCTCACCAAGCCCTTACTGTGTGCTAGGCCTTGTGCTGAGTGTTCACCCACTCTCAATCCCCACAACAACCCTACAAGTTAGCTTCTATTTTAAGCCCATTTTACAGATGGTAAAACTGAGGTACACAGAAGCTAAAGGATTTGCCCCATATTACCGAGATGATGAGTGGTTGAGCTGAGCTTTGAACCCAGGTGGGAGGAGTCCACAGACACTGCTCAGAAACCCTCCACCAAGCTGCCCTCGGCAGGCAGCCTAGGCCAGGAGCCTGCAGAACCGAACATCCCCCAGAGGCAGGTCTCAAGAGTCAAAGGTGGCCCTGAGGCAGCCAGCCTGAATGCGCGAAGAACTACAGGCTGTAGAGACCTTCTCTGGAAACGCTAGCAACTTCCCAGACCCATAGCTTAGCCATTTCCCATCATCTCCTCTCCCTACTCCCAGTCCTGGCCACCAGCCTTTGGGAAACTTTTACCTACAGCTGGACTGGCCCCACTCAAGGCAGACAGTAGGATCTGGAATCAGCTGTGCTGCGAGAGATTCAGCATTCCAAGCCCCGGGGAACTCTAGACAGCCTTGTGCCATCTGAGCTCTGCCCCTCTCTTTGCTCCTGGCCTGTTGGCTTCCTCTAAAATCCTAGGCTCCTGCCTCGTTCCCCAGCTGGCGCTCCAGAACCTTAGGGTCTGAACCCTGGCCTTCATTTTCTGCTTCATCATATCACCCCCAAGAGAACAGACCCCGCTCCTCATGCCTCCAGTCTCTGATTAGGGTCATGCACTAAATGAAATGAGTGCCTACAAGGGAAAAGGAAAGGCAAGGAGTTTTATCGTGGCCTACCGTGTGCCAGGCCCTGTGCCAGCCAGGTGCCATACTTACCTGCCTTAACTCACCTAACAACACTACAAGGTGAGTAAAAGTATCACCAACTTACAGATGAGGAAACAGAGGCTCAGAGAGGTTAACTAGCTTCACGAATGTCACACTACTAGGTGAGTGGAGGACCCGAGTCTGATATGAAAGCCCAGGTTACGAACGAAGATGCCATAGGGCTATGGCAATAACACCACCACCTCAGTTTCCTAGTGTTAACAAAAGGCAGGTGTGACCCTAGAGGAGATAATACCGTGTCCATTTTCCACAGCACTGTTACCCAAACAGGTTAAGTAGTGTGCTGAAATCACTGGGCTGTTCATAACACCAGCACCTAGCATAGCATATACTATGTGCCAGCATAGCATATACTGTCCTGCTAAGCACTTAACATACATGTCACATTTCATTCTCACAATGCTATAAGAAAGTACTATTATTATTATTTTTTTTGTGTGAGACAGAGTCTAGCTTTGTCACCCAGGCTGGAGTGCAATAGCATGATCTCGGCTCACTGCAACC
>NW_012115043.1:4981485-4995999 GCF_000951035.1 Colobus angolensis palliatus | reverse complement strand
AAAGTACTATTATTATTATTTTTTTTGTGTGAGACAGAGTCTAGCTTTGTCACCCAGGCTGGAGTGCAATAGCATGATCTCGGCTCACTGCAACCCCCACCTCCCAGGTTCAAATGATTCTCCTGCCTCAGCCTCCCAAGTAGCTGGGATTACAAGTGCCCACCACCACACCCACCTAATTTTTGTATTTTTAGTAGAAACAGGATTTCATTATGTTGGTCAGGCTGGTCTCGAACTCCTGACCTCAAGTGATCCGCCCGCCTTGGCATCCCAAAGTGCTGGGATTATAGGCATGAACCGCTGCACCTGGCCAGAAAGCACTATTATTATTATTATTCTCACTTTACAGATGGGGAAACTAAGGCTTAGCAAGCTAAAACAAACTACCCAAAGTCACCACAGCAAATATCTGTTTCAGCAGCCACGCCATTTCCCCATTCCCTGAGTGCCCCACTTCTGTCTAGGTGCTCACTTCTCTCCAACATGACTCAGGGAAGCATGACCCAGGGAATCTTCCTTACTCTGACCCAGTCGTGGCAGTCCCTGTCATCATGCTAGTGACTGGCTTCGGAAGGAGCATGTGACCCAGTCCTGGCCAGTAAGATATGAGGAATGCCTGCCAAAGGTCTTCTGGGGAGAGTTTCCTTGCTCTTAAGAAGAGATGTCCATTAAGAGAGACAGGCCACAGTGCTTTGTTCCACCTGACATTGTCATTTCTTTCTTTTTTCCTTCCCTTCCTTCCCTTCTTTCCCTTCCTTCCTTTCCCTTCCCTTCTCTTCCCTTCCCTTTCTTTCTTTCTTCTTTCTTTCTGATGGAGTTTTGCTCTGTCACCCAGGCTGGATCTCAGCTCACTGCAACCTCCACCTCCCAGGTCCAAGCGATTCTCCTGCCTCAGCCTCTGGCTAATTTTTGTATTTTTAGTAGAGATGGGGTTTCGCCATGTTGGCCAGGCTGGTCTCGAACTCCTGACCTCAAGTGATCCATCTGCCTTGGACTCCCAAAGTGCTGGGATTACAGGCATGAGCCACCGCACCCGGCCAGACATTGTTATTTCTGAATGTAATGACTGGAACTACAGCAGTCATGTCACCACCGTGAGGCGCTATTGTGAGGATGTGTTAGCACGCTGACAGGAACAACCAGAGAGGTGGAAAGGACCTAGATTCTTATTATTTAAGCCTCTGATGTCATGCTTTTCTGTTACTTGCAGCTTAACTGATACAGCCAAAGAGAATGTCAATTTCAGTCCTCTGGCTATAGACTCAAAGCTAGACCATCCAAGCCCAGAGCAGGTATCTATAGGTTATGCTGAAGACTGGGTATCAGGCTGTCAGACTAGACAGATCCAGGCATGGTTCCACCTCCTCGACCTTGGGCCCACCTAGTTTACCCCTACACAGAAGACACAGGCCAGTGCCCAGGCCCAGGCCCACCACCCAACCCTGAATATGATCCCTGAAGGACAAGGATCCCAGCCAGGTCCCTACAATGGAATGCAGATGTCCTACAATAGAGGGAAGATCCTGGAGCCAGGCTCTGCCCCTTGGGAACCAAGTCTCATTTCATTCTCCATTTCCACTGCCTTCCTCTGCTGCTGCCCCATAAATCTCCAGTTTATTAATCCTTTACACGAAGCAGTCGGTGCAGGATCCTGATTTACTCCCTGTTCATAAAACGCTGAGAAATTAAAGATGAAAATTACCCAGAAGGACACCGAGCCTCCAGTGGGGAGTCCCAGAGCAATCCCTGGCCCTGAACCGGGTCCTCTCTGCCCTTCCCACCTTCGGAACTCAGGATCTGGTGATGTCATTTCATTGTCCTTATCCCACAGGAAGCAAGGGGCTCTTTCCTATGCTTCCACACCCTCCACCCCTACTCTGCACAAAGCAGGAGGGGGGCACCATGTTTTCCCTGAAACCCATTTCAGAGTCTCCTATTTTTTGAAGATTTTCATCTTCTTAAACCCCTGTGCCACACGTGGAGAGGGGTGGGGAAGGTGCAGAGAATCAAGTTGCGAACAAAAATTAGGGAGCTGATTAAAGCAATTAAAAGGTCAACATATAGCAGGGAAAGGTGGCTTATGGCTGTAATCTCAGCAACTTGGGAGGCTGAGGGAGGAGGATTGCTTGAGTCCAGAAGTTTGAGACCAGGCTGGGCAATGTAGGGAGACCTCATCTCTATAAAAAAAAATTTTAAATTAGCTGGGTGTGGTGGCATGCACCTTTATTCCCAGCTACTTGGGAGGCTGAGGTAAGCGGACTGTTTGAGCCTGGGAGGTCGAGGCTGAAGTGAGCCATGATGGCATCACTGCACTCCAGCCTGGGCAACAAAGTAAGACTCTGTCTCAAAAAAAAAAGTCAACATCTATAATAAATCCAGAGACATGGCCAAGAGGGAGAATGGAAACTGACTACCTACCCAGAGGTCTCAACTGCCCAGGATCATCCCCATTTCTCAAGCCTCTGAGCAACACCACTACACCCCAATGCCTGCCAAAACCCTCCAGGCACTCAGAGCAGGGATGTTCTCTAAACTCCAGAAGAGCCTGGGTCCTCCTACAGGATCCTGGAAGCGTCTCAAGATTGCCCAGGCTCCCACATCTCACAGTCCACCCCAAAATTGCCTGGCAAATCCCACCTCTTCCCCACAGGTCAAGGAGAGCCATAGGCAGGCATCAAGTCTCTGTATCAAGGACAAGGACTATCCCGGTTCAGTGTGACAACAAATCTTTAACCCTACTACATGCCAAGGACAGCACTGGGTGCTGGCTCCCTGTTTGACCAAGTCCCTCCTGCTGAGGCTCTCACTACGGTTTTGAGGTTGTGAGGCTGTAATAAGTACAGAGAGTCAGGAGAACAGAAAGGCAAGTCATTCAGCCCACCAGAGGGAGGGGAGCTCAGGGAAGGCTTCCTGGAGGAGACGGTGTCTGGGTTGAACTGTGGAGAAGGAGTAACAGTCAGCCACACAAGGAAGGTAGAAGGGTGTTGCAGTCAGAAAACAACATATGCAAAGACACAGAGGTGTGACACAGCACTGTGCGTTCTGCAGGAGGGAGGACCAGCAGCGGCTTGGTGCTACCCAAATATCAAGTGCAAGGTGGATTATAGAGGATGGGGTGAGGCTGCTGGGCCTTGACTCTGTGCTAATGAGTTTTGACTTTATCCCGAGGGCAATGGGAAACCGTTAAAGGGTTTCTGACAGGCAGGGACATGGTCCAGTTTGCACTTTAGAAAGATCCTTCTGCCTGCCACAGGGCATGTGGACTGGGGAGGGAAAAGACATCACAGGCAAAAAGGAGAGAAGGCCCAAGCCAAGGCAAAGGACTCCTGAGCAAGAAACAGCTCTTCAGTCTGGGGGCACAGGCTGGGTCCACCCTCAATACCATTCAATACCACCAATGCCACGGATAAAGTCTGGATGGGACAAGGAAGAACGAGAGTGCGTGCCGAGAGTTTCATGGGAGTGTGGAAATGGCTGTGCTGGACGGAAGAAAAACAGCTCGAACCCTAATCCTGTGGCCCAGGAAGGGTCCCCAGTGAGCCTCCGTGCCCCTTGGCTGCGGTGGCTGTTTGCAGGCAGCTTCCTGTCCCCACCTCCTGCTCAGCATCCAGCTCCTCTGCCTGTCCGGGTTTGGGGTGGACACAAGCCAGTTCATTTCCTCCACACCAGAACAAAGGGGCAGAGTTGCTGAGCCAAGATGGGTGGCCTGCTGGAACACCCCGGGAAGAACGAGACTGCTGTCCCCACCATTTCAATCTCGATATTCACCTCAATCATTCTCAGGCCCCTCAGTGTGCCCGGTATGTGTCACATGCCACTCCCTCACCCAGCACCTCCTTCCCTTGTCCACTGGCAGCACCATCAGGCACCCCCGGCTGTTGGAATCCTGGTGCCTGCATGCTGACACCCATCACACCTCGTCACACTAGTTACTGTGTCTGTCCATTTCCACCAGACACAGTGCCTCATCCAGGGACCGCGTTATCTTCATTCCCAAGTCCAGCGCTCTCGTGATTCACAGGAGGACCTGGGTGAAGCCTGGACGAAGAAACTCCCAGGTGGACTCTGGAGTGTGGTTTCTTCTCATGGTGTCTTATCTGCCAGAGAAGGTGTGTCCCTGATGACTGTGGGGTCCCACACCTTGTCTCCTTCCAACTCACTCCCCCCAATAAAAGACCACCTAGCTGCTGAAACAATACCCTTAAAATTGATGGTCTCACCATTCCACCTCCAAGTAAGGACGTTAGCAGCACGTTTCAGTGCCTAACATCTGCTGTTACCTCTAATTCTCAAATACTCCTGCAGAGTAGTGACTATCGCTGCTGTTTTAAGGGGTAAGAAATGCCAAGCCCGCCTTCCAGGTCCACTGGCCTGTAGACAAGCCTAAGATTATGACTTTGGGCAAGTGGGGCTGCCTTTCTGGCCTCTGTTTCCCTATCTGTAGAGTGGAATAACAAGAGGACCTCCTTCCTGGAGTAGTTTGGGAGAACTGAATGAGGAATCCTTGAAGATGCTGGTGTGTGGCCATCTCCTGCCAGGCCCAATGCTGTCTGGAGGACAGTCTGCCACACAGCAGGCACTTCCTGCCTCCACCGGCCCTTCCCATGGATGGCCAGGAGAGGACTACCCCTGAATGATAAGTGAACCAATAAATCAGTCTTTTATCTAGGTGGGAATAAATTATAACAGGAAGCTTTTGAGGTTGGTATCTTCTGTGGCATTAGATGTATTTTAATATCATTAATTATGTATTAAGTGTTTGAAAGGAAAAGATAGCAATATCCTATAGGATGTATTTGCATGGTAATACAGGATTGATTAGATGCAATATCTATACTGAGGCTACTGGGATTTAGGTCCTGGGGCTTCACAGTGGCGGTAAATCACAGCCGCAAAAATCTCTGCAATAGTAAATAATAGTATCCGAATTGCTGGAGGGACTCTCAGCGCCTGCTGATGAGAGCTGGGCCGCCGCCCAGCCCGGAGGGTGTGAGTAGGGCCAGCCCTGCATCCCCACTGCTGGGAGCCCAGTTTTCTGGGTGGGAAACCCCCTCCCCAGCCCACCCTGAGCTGAGCTAGGCCAGAAACACCTGCCCGCCCCAGTCCACAGATGTCCCAGAGGAAGGCTGGAAGCTGCTTCCTAAACTTGGAGTTTTCTAAAGGCTTTTCTGCGATTCCCTCGGGGAGTCAGACGCTGGAGTAAAAAGAAAATGCATGTGTTGCTTCTCAAACTGTAGGTTGTGTGCCCCTTTCAATGAGGAGATAGGGAAGGTTGGAGGAGACCCCCCCACACACACACTCTTGGGGAGATGAAGGCCACCAAAATCCCTGTAGTCTGGAGCCCAGGAGCGCTGCCTGGAGGCAGTAGAGATGGGTTCCTACCTCAGCAGTGGTGATAATAGTGTTTCACTGTGTGCCGGGCCAGGTTTAAACCCACTGCATGGATTAACTCATTTAACCCACCAGCAGCCCCTGAGATAGGTTCGATCATAACCCTGACTGTACAGTTGAGGAAACTGAGGCAAGGGTGTCTCCCCTAGATATCAGTAGGTCTCACATCCTCCCCTCCTCCAGGTATAACTTAGAGGCCACCTTTTTATTGCAGACCCTCCCTAACACTCTTTTTAAAAATGCAACCCCACCCCCACCCATCACTGCCTCTTCACCTGTCCTGCTTTTTGCCACACCTCTGGTCACCTTCAAATAAACCATCTACTAACTTATTTGCTTAGAGTCCGGCTTCCTCCATGAGAATGGAAGCCCCACAAGGGAAGGGAGTTGTGTCTGTTTGTCTTGCATTGTTCACTGCTACATGCCCAACAGCAAGAACAGTCTGCCACACAGCAGGTACTCATTAAACATTCATTGAACGAGTAGAGGTTGAGTCACTTGCCCAACGTCACCTGCTTTTAAATGGCAGAGCTGGGATTCGAACCCAGGCACTCTGGTCTCTGACCCAGTTCAGAATGATCTCACCTCACTCAGGAAGGACATCCTCTTCTCTGATTAAGACGTGTAAGGCTGTCATGGGGGACCCAGCCTCCTCACTGCTAAATGAAACTCCATAGGCAATGGTGGTCTAGGAGCCTTTTCTGTTTCCTGAACTGAGTTAGGAATGCCAGGTCTTCTGGCAACAGCCCCCATCTGATGCTTTGTGGACAAAGACATGTAGACCTGAGCAAGGACCCTCTCCAAATAACTCCTGTCATTACTGAACACTGAGCAGTCTCTCACCTGCTCAAGAACTGCTGATGGCTCCCCACTGCCTGCATGGGAAGGCCCAGACTCCAGCACCTGGCCCCAGTTGTGAATTGATTCATTGATTAACGATGGCTGAATCAGAACCTACATATGCGCTTTCCCAGATTTGCTTGACTCCCCCTGCCTCCCAGACCATCACCTACTTTCTGGTTGGAGAGCTAGGCCACCACTGCCAGTGCTCTCATCTAACATCACTGGCTGTCCCTGCCTCCCCCAGGGTGAGGGCTGGTCTCTGGCACAGCCTTCACTGCACCCTCCTGAGAAGTCATAGCAGCTCCCATACCAGGGTCCACCCACCGGCCATGTGGAGCACTGGATGCTCTCACCACTTCTGGGCCCAGGTGAGGCACCATGCCACAGGGCATGGGATTGGGCTTCTCCAAAGGCTGCCCAACAGGGTCAGGTGATAGAACCCAGAGGTGCAAGAGAGTTAATGCTCCATGGGGAAAACCTGGACCAATGAAATACCAAAGAGCTAGCAGATAAACTCCATCCCTTACACCTGCAACAAACTGTTCTGAGTCTCAGTGGCTCCACTCAGCCTAACAGGAGCCATCCCTCATGACTGAGCAACCAGCTTTCTTTTCTCCCAAAGTGGTGGCTGGTATTCGCTTTTCCTCCCTCCTTGCCTCATTTTCCTTTTTCCTCTCCCTCTCCCTGCCCTGAGCTGCACCCCAGCCCCCCCCAATAAAGCACCAGCACAAAGATTTCCCTCAAGCTCTGTCTTCTGGGGAACCCAAAATCTGCTCTGCTGGATGGTCCTGGGTGTCCAGCAGTGCCTTGCTCAGAGGAAGGACACATGAGAGAAGATGAATGACTTGACACTAGAACCAGGGGAGAGTGGGGCAGGGGAGAGTGAGGGCTGAATTTTCGGAGACACAGACAAGGATGCGCCTGCTTCCCCGGCTGCCTTTGCAATGCTTCTCCTCGTGGGAAGGCAAAAGCAGCCAAGTTCCTCTAGAGCTGGACTTACAGAAGGGCCACAAAGGGATTCAGGCCCGTTGCCTGTCACTCATCTGCGGTGCCTCCGGTGAACAATTTATACGAAGTGATAAAAACCACACCCTGGAACCTCTGTTTTCTAATACGCCAACAGGGACTGGCAATTCGGACATTCACTGAGTCTTTGTCTTTGCTATGTTCCAGGCACTAAGCTAAGCCTTTTACCTGCCTTCTTCAGATGAGAAGCAAGATGCTCAGACAGGTTAGGTAGCTGGTCAGAGATCACGCAGCTAGTGCATGGCAGAGCCCAGACTCAAATCCACATTGAAAGAGGCGATGTCTTGCATGTGATGACCCATGAGGAAGATACTTTTTGGGTACAACCCTCCTGGGGAAGCTTTTTGGATTGGTGTCTTCCATGGCATCAGAAATATTAGTGAGTATGTATTAGATGTTTGAAAGGAAAAGACATCTTTGCCTCCTTTGTTTCCCATAAGGCCAGCCCAGCCCCATGGTCCCTCCCCAGCCAAGGATGGGTATAGAGACATTGAAACATCCATGGTGGTCCTTCCCCAATAGGAGTAAGTCATGGGAGCTTGGCAAGCAGGCGATAGGCACAAGTTGGACTGTGTTATCCCCTGGCTGTGACCTGCCCTCTTGGGATTTGGGCCGAACCAACTACCCCTGGGTGAGAAAATCTTCTCCCCTGAAGCTGCTCCTCCCAGGGCCCGGGGTCTCTACCCACTGAACCAGGCCTGCTGCGTGGAAGACTGTCACAGTGTCCCCCATGCTGGAGGCCCAGGGAGGGGAAGTGGACCAGGAGGCGGGGCTGACGGAACAGCAGAGGCTTCTGGGACTTCTATCCAGCCCTAGCCTCCTGGTCCTGGAAGGGAGGTCTGGACTAGAAAGAATAAAAGGCAGAAAAATTCTTAATATAATGACCTTCAAGAAGAGCAACTACATTTTACCTTGAAAACTGCAGAACTGAAAGCACAGTCTGTATAGACAATGCAAATGATATGCAAACACGAATGCAAATGGACCAGGGGCCCTGCCACCGCCAAAGCATTCTTAGGCCCCATGTGCCTCCACCAGGAGGCAGAGGAAAACGGACAGAGGGCAATTAGGAAGGGCTCCAGGAACTGCAGGAGGCTTTTTGGTGGGGAGAAGGACACCACAGAGACCTTAGAGGGGACCCAGGTCCAGGGCTCCTGTGCACTGTGAAGCTTCTCAACCCCCTGGAGTTCTCTGGGCATACCGGCCATGCAATACACACACACATAGAGCTGTCATGCAGTCATGGAAACACTGACACACAGAGACACAGCCGCTCACAGACACAAAGCACGCTACTCAACCCAACACACAAAGACACAAGCACAAAGACATCCACAGACGTACTCACATCCCTATCTACACCACCACACTCAGAAATACACACATGAATAACAGCAGCACGTACACAGACAACACAGAGAAACACACCAATCCAGACACAAGTGGAAACACAAACACAAATACAAACATAGCTATACTGACAACTGCAGCTAGTCAAATAAAATCTATCTGGAAACGAAAGAAATTTAGATGTCCTGAATGCCTTTGTGCGAAGCATGGTGCAGAACATTAAATCTTCATTTAGCCTTCACAAAGCAGCACTGACAAGTGGGGGCAAGCTGGACACAGTGGCTCACATCTATAATCTCAACACTTTGGGAGGCCAAAGCAGGAGGATCACTTCAGCCCAGGAGTTTGAGACCAGCCTGGGCAACATAGGGAGACCCCATCTCTACAAAAAAAAATTTAAATTAGCCTGACATGCCAGTGCGCACCTGTGGTCCCAGCTACTTGGGAGGTTGAGGCCAAAGAATCACTTGAGCCTGGGACGTCGAAGTTGCAGTGAGCCATAATTGTGCCACTACACTCCAGCCTGAGCAACAGAGTGAGACTCTGTCTAAAAAAAATAAAAAATAAAAAGAAGAGAAAAAAGAAGAAAGACAAACAGATAGAAAGAAAGAGAGAAAGAAAGAAGGAAAGAAAGAAAGAGAGAGAGAGAGAGGGAGGGAGGGAGGGAGAAGTGATTGGTTATCTCAGTATTACCCCAATATTTACTGACAAGGAAAAGAAGGTCCAAAGATGAGATGATATGCTCACGCCTATCCAGTAAGCAGCAGGAAAGGGCAAGTGAGAGATCCAACTCTTGATGATACCACTATGCTGCATCATTCCCCTCTGCCCTCCTCCCCATACAAGTGGGACACAGAAGTTACTGTCAACTCCTTCCTCTTCCACCTCAAGGTCCTCTCCACCTGGCTTCCTTGGAGATATTTCGGCCCTTCTCTCTCCTGCCCTATCCTACCTTCAGCCAGAGGGTACTCTGCAAGACAACTTCACATTAATTCTGGCCTATGTGTAATCTAATTTGGAAATCTACTGAGAGAGGAAGGAAATCATTTATTTCAATGGAAATGGGACACAAGTCTGAATTTTCTGTTGCCACTTGTCTCTGGGTAAATGATCATAAGAGAAGAATGACTCTTTCCCCCAAAGTATACAAACTTTAAGCCCTACCCTGCCTACCCCCTTCTACATACACACACACACTCAAAAAGAAATGTGCTTTTCAGAGCAAAGAATGAATAAGTGTTCTCACTTCCTGCCATTAACTCACCGTGTCACTCTGGGCGAGGTACCTACCCTCCGGATCTCAGTTTCCCCATTTGTCCCTGAGAGGCAGGAGAAGCTGATTCCTGAGGCTGATGCCCTGCCCCACCCTGAGTGCTCCCTGACAGTACAAGGGTCCCAGGTTGACGGTTGCCCATGGGGTTTCCCAGAACTGTCCCCTGGCATTGAGGACTCCCTGCTAATGCTGGGATCAGAGAGGGGCTAAGGCCTGGGCCCTGGCCAGGGAGGCAGGACAAGGTCAGCCCAGCCCCAGGGTGAGGACTCACCCATCACCCCTGGACCTCCGTTCTGCCAACCTGAAACACTCTCCATCCATTTGGTAACTTGAACATCCAGGGATGCAGAAGGGAGGCCAGCTGGGAGCAGAGGCAATCTTAAAATATAACAAGGCCATGATCACTGGAAGTGAGCTGGAAGAGTTGTGAGATGCCAAATTGTTGATTTTGAGTGTATTTTAGGGCCTCAGACTCCCTTTCCAAATTAATATTCATGGAGACTGGCATGCCATTTATTTGCATATGTAGATTGTTGCTCATCCTCTGCAGGAGGAGAAAGAGTTTTGGGGTGTTTTTATTTATTGTATTTATTTTAAGCATGGATGATAAACCAGGCAGGTCAGGCAGGGGAAGGACAGGAGTAGTTTTTAAATAATTTTCGCTCTGAGTAAAGATGGGCCCTAAGTCACCTCTACCTTGACCTGCAGAATCAATTCCAGAACAGTCCTTCAAAGATCATACCATGAAGCCTCTACCTCAGGAAGCATGGCCCCTTCACATGGTTCCACACAGCCTCTGGAAAACCAAGCCTGTTGTTGTCACTCGAGGTTACTAACCATCGGGAGGCAGGCATCAAGTCGGGGTGTGACTTGGCGCAAGCCACTTGAACTCTTTAACACCCTGTTCTGAGGACACAATAACCTGCTCTACAAAGTTGTTGTAAGACACAGTCTAGAAAACACATGCACCTGAAAAGTGCCTGCTCAACTGCGAGGCCCTAACAATGGTGGCCCTTGTTACGATCTCACACCTCATCTCTCCCACAGTAAACATCACCCACTCCTCCCAGACATCCCCAAAGAAGGTTCTATGTCCTGCCCACTGTCATCCAAGGCCTTCTGGAGACCTGAGGCCAATTAGTAAGTCCTCTCCTGCTCTTTACTGGCTCTACCCCTCTTTTCTGCACCAAGGAGCACATCTTACCTGCTCCACCAGAAAGCTCAGAGTCCACTGCTAGAATCCAGAGGTTCCTGAATTATTCCAAAGTCCTGGGGATGCAGCAAAGCAGTGGGGCACAGTGGGACACAAGGAAAAAGAGACTGGGAGAACAGGCACCCACAGGTCGGGAGAACTTCAGGAAGATGTATGCAATAGAAAACAGAGGGAAGAAGATGACCCTGCCCCTCACTACTCTCCTGCTGGCTGAGAGAGCATGGGAAGCCACCCAGCGCTCTCAGAGCCACGCTTCCCTCATCTGCAGGATAACACCAAGAATCCCGGCTTCACTGGATGGTTACAAGGCTCAGTTAAAATCTTTCCTAAAAATCACCTAAAGTAGTGCCCAGCACAGAGCAGGAATTCATTAAATTTAGTCCCTTTCCCCAAGTGAGGTTAAGAAAAAAGGGTGAAGATTAACTGATTTCTCAGGTAAATAATCTATTCCTATGATTTATTAATTCAATAAATACTGAAGTACTATGCGCTTGCTGGCCACGACCCTGGGTATAAAGACAGATACATCCTCCCCTACCGCCTTGGGTCCCAGGGGTCTTATATCCAACTGGGAAGACAATAAACATAGCAATAAAATGTTATCAATGACAACAGCAGTATATTAAGTACCAAATTTGTGATGTGGGCAATAATTGCTACAGAAGTTCATGAGAGGGAAAGATCAATGCTTGGACGTCACTGTGGGCTCCAGTAGCGAGGGGAGGTCACCTGAAGATGCAGGACTAACACTGGTCTTAAAGGAAAGGGTGATTTGGATTAAACACAGGGAAAGACAGAACTTGAAGCTGAGTCAGCCATAATGGTGAATCCCAGCAGTGAGCAAGTAGGGACTGGGGAGGCAGGATGCGGGCAGATTGTCGAGACTTTCAACTGTCTATTTGAGGAAATTGGGCTTCATCTGGTAAGTGCTATGGGAAAAAAATGTAAGGTAATGAGTTGATTAAAACAATGTTTTAGGTCAGGCTCACTCCTGTAATCCCAGCACTTTGGGAGGGTAAGGTGGGAGGATTGCTTAAAGCCAGGAGTTTGAGACCTGCCTGGGTAATATAGGAAGACCCATCTCCACAAAAAAGGAAAAAAAAATTAGCCAGGCATGGTGGCATACACCTGTGGTCTCAGCTACCCTGGAGGCTGAGGCGGGAAGATAGCTTGAGCCCAGGTGTTCAAGACTGAAGTGAGCTATGATCGCACTGCTGCACACCAGCCTGGGCAACAGTGTGACCCTGTCTCCAAAAACAAACAAACCAAAACCAATGCTTCAGTATGACTTGAAGGGGAAAGAGATGAGAGGCTGGAAAATGGCTCCCACAGCAACATATGGGATTTGCAGCCATGAATTCTGGACTCATTGCAGAGACTCTACTCCTCAGTAGAATTTATAAAAACTATCCCATTTACAGAACCCCCATAGACTATTCCCAAAGACACAAGTCCCCACACACACCCATGCACTATGCTCTGAGGATGGCAGAGTAGGAGGCAGTGCCATCACCCGACATGAGATGGAGAGGACCTGAGCAGAGAGGATTTCTCACGTCAGAAGGGAGAGAACATATCCAAGAAACATCCTAAAACCAAAAGGCAGCCGGGCACGGTGGCTCACGCCTGTAAACCCAGCACTTTGGGAGGCCGAGGTGTGTGGATCACCTGAAGTCAGGAGTTCGAGACCAGACCAACACAGTGAGACCCTGTCTCTACTGAAAATACAAAACTGAGCCAGGCATGGTGGCGCATGCCTGTAATCCCAGCTACTCAGAAGACTGAGGCACAAAAATTGCTTGAACCCAAGAGGCAGAGGTTGCAATGAGCAGAGATCGTCACGCCATTGTACTCCAGCCTGAGTGACAAGAGCAAGCCTCCATCTCAAAAATAATTAATTAATTAATTATTTTTTAAAAGGCAAGTCAATGCTTGAGTATTGCAAGCAGAGTGTATGGAATGGGGGCGGGGGTACATGCTCAGGTTTTGAGCCCAAACATCTGGGAAGGTGGTTTTGCCAGCAACAAAAGTGAAGAATCCAGAAGGGGAGATGACTTGAGAGATGAGAAAACATTAGATTTCGGTTTAGGCACACAGGTTTTTTTTTTTTTTTTAGGCACACAGGTTTAATGATGGCAGCCAGGCATTCAAATACTGCTTTTAATAATAATAGTATCTGCCCAGTGCAGTGGCTCACGTCTGTAATCTCAGCACTGTGGGAGTCTGAGGTGGGTGGATTGCTTGAGCCCAGGAGTTCAGGACCAGCCTAGGCAATATGGCAAAACCCCATCTTCACCAAAAATAAAAATAAAAATAAATTAGCTGGTCGTGGTGGCAACACCTGTAGTCCCACCCACCTGGGAGGCTGAGGTGGGAGAATCATTTGACCCAAGGAGGTCAAGGCTGCAGTGAGCTAAGATTGCACCACTGCACTCCAGCCTGGGAAACAGGAGTAAGATTCCATCTCAAAACTAATAATACTAATAATAATATCTAATCAGGGTTGAAACGTGGCTTGAGACATGGAGATTGATGGGCCATCCAGGACTGGAAACCAGGAATCTAGGGCTGGCAAGGGAATCACTGTGACCTCCCTCCCAGAATCATGCTGGTCAGTACTGAGCATATTTGGACTAAGTATCAAAGCCACTGTGATTGTAGAGATAAGATTTTTATCTTGACCAAATGGTCCCATCTTACCACTGAGAAAAAACAGAAAAAGCAAGAGGAAGCAAGTTGGGCAGAAAGATTTTATAACCTATCCATACTTAAGTGCTGGAGTTTCAGTATGAGCCATGAACCACCTCCTCCAGGAAGCCTTCCCTAGCTACTATGGCTCCCATTGATGTCATGCTCCTCCTTTAATAGTGGGTCTGCAAGTCATGATTATTTATTCTCCAGTTCTGTTCTCCATTTGATGATCTTGATGGTCTAGTCTTCACATGTCCCCTGCATGAGATGATTATAAATTATTTGATTCAGAGATCAATTTATAAATAATCTTCTACTCTCTTGTACTAATCAAGTATAATTATGGTGCTGATTCAGATTTATCTTCCCAATAGATCCCCATCCTAGGATCAATAAACTGAGGCACAAGAGGTGAAAATCAGGGCTTAAAATGAGTAGAAACATAATTCAAGCCCATGTCTTGAGCTCTATGGCAGCCACTGTTAGTTGCTCCTTTCACCCTTCCAAAAGAATCCTAATTTTGATCCTCTCTGAGGCCCAATACACAAATCAAGATTGTTCTAGGCCAAGCCAGGTGCTGTGGTGCGCATCTGTGGTCCCACCTATTGACGAGGCTGAAACAGGAGGATCACCTGATTCCAGGAGTTGGAGGCTGCGGTGAGCTATGACAGCAGCACTGCACTCCAGCCTGGGCAAGAGAGGGAGATCCCTTAAAAAAAAAAAAAAA
>NW_012115043.1:4970055-4981413 GCF_000951035.1 Colobus angolensis palliatus | reverse complement strand
TCAGGAGTTCGAGACCAGCCTGACCAACATGGAGAAACCCCATCTCTACTAAAAATACAAAATTAGCTGGGCATGGTGGCGCATGCCTATAATCCAGCTACTCGGGAGGCTGAGGCGAGATGGTGCCAGCCTGGGCAATTGGAGCAAAACTCCGTCTCAGAAAAAAAAAAAATTGTTATAGGTCAATTACAATGATTCCCTTCTCTTGCCTGTGGTTGGCTTAGGCATGACACATGATTCACAATTCTAGCCAATAAGACAAAAGTGAAAGTCTGCTGAGGGGCTTCTGGGTAAAGCTCCCTCCTGCCTTTTCTGCCTCTGCTCATGATGGTGAGGATATAACACCTGGAACTGTTGCCACCATCTTGTGATCTCAGGAACAGGAAAGATGAAAAGCATCCGGATCTTTGATGATGCTGTTGAACCACTGAAAGGACCAACTATAGGGCAGATATAGCCCAGACTTCTTGTTATGGGAGATACTAAATTCCTTACTGTTTCAGCACATTGAATTCAGCTTCTCTGTCACTTGCTGCCTTCATTCCCACTCCCATCAAGGGTTTTTGTTACAATGGATACCTGAGCTAACCACTATCATTATAAAAGATATATAGCTAGTAAAAGTCCTGGCCCCTGCCCTCATTGTGCCTGTCCCAAGATTGCGCATTCAGTAAGTATTCAATCTATATTTGATTAATTGATCTTCCCCTTGCTCACCAGGTACAGGGCATATATTCCCTGAAAGCATCTTTCTTCCCTTTACTAAGCCTCACTGATTATCTTTAAGTTTCAGCCTCACATTTTGACTGTGGTCTCAACATTACTGACCAGGTCCTTCTCCATGGTCTCCTCCCACCTCTGAAGATCAAACTAAAAGCAAGGTACTCACATTTGACCCAGAGAGACCATCAGCGAAAGTCCTCATTCCTAAATATTTGTTCTTTGAAATGTCTTTTTCAATTAGATCTCACCCAAATGTTTGAGAGTCAGGCTGAATTCCAACTTCCAGCTCCAGAACAGACATGTTGAGCCTGCATAATTACTGCAGCCAGCTTTATTTGCTATAAAAACATGGATTTTTGCTCCCTCTCAACTATAAAATAATCGATAAATAGAATCCAGATGAAAAATGCCAGCGTTTAGGAGAACAACTGCTTTATGGTTCTTTTCTTTTGAGTCTAATTAACACTTTGGGGATAAAGTATGCTGTTACATTTACCCGGTCAGCTAAGTTGAAACACAAACTCTCCTCTTCCTGCTGAGATACAGCTTCATATCAGAAATACAGGAAGACAGAGAGACAGAGTTTCAAAACATTTTGAGATGCTCAACAAACAGACCTGTGAACCTGTGATGTGGACTTCATTCAGCCCCTCCCTGTTCACACTGGCTGTTCAGTTGTTGTTTGCTCCCCCTGCGTAATTCATTAAGAACACATGGCACAGTTACTGTCAAATGAAACACAGATAGTCCCGTTAGCAGGAGAAGCAATCTCTCTGACTTTCAGTCTTTTAATGAAGAAGACATGCTTTTTTGGACAGTGACCACCCAGGCCATGAAAGTTTCATGAGGGGCTTCAGAGTGGGTGACACCTTTTCAATTATAACACTGCTATAATAAATTCCCACAGAGACACCAGGCATGGAATCTACATCCAATACACAACACCTATTTATTCCCTAATTATATTGCAACATATTCTCTCTGTGTGTGTGCTGATGAAGATAAAATATTCTTTTAATTCTATGGCCTCCTGGGGGTGAGGGGGAGGGGATGTACATACAGGGATGTACATAGCAAGTCCTATGAGCTCCTAGAGCTAAATCACAGCCTTCGTTCCAGGCTCCCCTATCTTATAATCTCAAAAAATCATTCACTTTCCCTTGTTCTACCACATTGGTTCTCAAAGCGTGGTCTCTAGAACTAGAGAATCAGCATCACCTAGGAACTTGTTTAGAAATGCAAATTACTGGACCCACTCCAGACCCGTTGAATCAGAAACTTGGGAGTGTGGACTAGTAACCTGTGTTTTCACAAGCCCTCCACACTGAAATCTGAGAATCACTAGTCTGCAAGGAAGAAATGTTTTTCTAGGAAGAAAAGAGCCGCATTTTAAATTGAATCCTGTATCAGGGAACACCTGGATTCTATACGGGCTGGGCCCCTCTTAGTGCACAGCTGTCCCAGTCTACAGATTCAGGGCTCCATTTACCCATCTGTACAATGGGGCTCCAGAGCACACCAAACAGCTGTGGATGCTGGAATTTAAGAGGGACATGGTTACCTGGCACCAGTCTCTATGGATACCTAGCAAGATCATAATTGCCAACACTCACCAGCTCCCTTCCTGGCAGAAGCTCTGTACAGCAGTTCTCCAATGCTGCATCTAAGGTCACCACTGCAGCTGCCTTTGGGTTACCCCTGGCAACCAGGAGCTGGGGTCATGGAAGCCCACAGAATCTCCAAATCTCATAGCCAACAACTTCAAACCTTTCACCTTGGAGCCTTAAACCACTAGAGGGGAGGTTCAGAATTCTCTATTGTATTGTCCCATTTCAGGACTTCTTCTGACATCATTTGTGTATTTGCCTCTGTTCTATGACTAGACTTTAAGCCTATGGAGGACAGAGCCTAGAATGTCAGCGTCACAAGGTATGGGACTCTTCCTGTCTGATTCATTGCTGTATCCTAAAGGCCTAGCCCAGTGCCTGGCACAAAGAAGGAGCTCAAGAGCTATTTGCTGACTGCATGTTCCTGCCTTTCATAAGTTCGGAACACTGAAGTAGCTCAAAGTTATGGTTGGGAAGGGGCAAAGGGGCTGGGCATGGTGGCTCACTGTAATCCCAGCACTTTGGGAGGCTGAGACAGGCAGATCGCTTGAGGTCAGGAGTTTGAGACCAGCCTGGCCAACATGGCAAATCCTCATCTCTACTAAAAATACAAAAATTAGCCTGGCATGGTGGCGCACACCTGTAGTCCCAGCTACTTGGGAGGCTGAGGCAGGAGAATCACTTGAACCCAGAAGGCAGAGGTTGCCGTGAGCCAAGATTGTGCCACTGTACTCCAGCCTGAGTGAGAAAGTGAGACTCTGTCTCAAAAAAAAAAGAAGAAGAATAAAAAGAGAGAGAAGGGGCAAAAGAATGAGAATAATTGAAACCCCTGGGAATGATGAGAAAGAAGAAAAGAAGCAAAAGCCAGAATATAGCTGCTCTGACCCCACCACCCTTGGCTTATGGGGCACTGACTTGCCAGCCAATTGCTCACCTTAAGTCTAGGCCTAGAAGTCCCTTGGGACCAGGTTCTGAGCTTGCGCTCTGAGCAACTGGCTCTTCTAACTTCCCTAGTGATTCTCACTCAAAGACCCTGACAGTGCTGTGCTTTGACCAGCCGCTTAATCAGCTTTCCTGCCTCCTTCTTAGGACTCAAGCCCTGTATCCTGACAACCCTCCTTCCCCAACTGGAAACCTACATATCAGCTCCTAATCTTGCCTTCTCCAAGCACTATCCCAAAACCACCCCTCCCGAAGTGATTTCACCTGAGAATGTCTACATGCACTAACTTCCTTGACTACAAAACAATGGTTTCTCTTTCCCTATGGGTTGCACCTGATGGGGCTGAGCCCTGTGTGTGGGCTCCATTTACCCCCAGAGCCCCGTGCAGGGACAGAACAGGTACACAACAAACTGTCACATGAGTGATTTATCCTGGGAGATACTCCCAGCACAGCACCTAACCCGAAAATCCAGAGACAGGTCCTCTGCCTCTAACCTCACACACACTCAGCCCTCGAGCCTGTCAAGGATGTGCAGTGGCCTGACTGGGAACATTTGCCCTGTGCGAAGAAAGCAATCAAGTTAGTGTGGACTACTAGAAAAGGCCCTGACCCGGAAGTCAGGAGACTTGGTTTACCTACTCTTCCTCCCGTATAGCAGCTCTAAGCAAGTCTTCTCTGGACTTCTCTGGTCACTTCTCTGGACCTCAGTTTGCTGATCTGTTAGTGGGAGGAAGTGACGAGATTGCAGTCCTAGACTTCGAATTTCTAGCGGCTTAAACAAAATGTGAGCACCGGAGAGAGCTGATGCGTGGTGTGCACCAGGAAAATCCGCCAGAGGAGCAGAGGATGCTCAACGTCTGCTCAACGCCCTCGGGACACCCCGCCCAGTCTGCAGGGAGTGACGGCAGAGGGACCCTCTCCGGAAAGCCTCGAGGTTTTGGTACCACTAAACCCCCAAACCTCTCAAGAGAATCTCCCGACAGCACTCCAACAAAGAGGGCTGCTGGGCCGGGGCTCCGCTGGCTCCGAGAAGCCGCAGAGGTCGGCGAATCCTGCCCCTCCGACTCCGGGAGCTAGCAGGACGGAGTCCCCTGCAGGTTTCGAATGCCCCAGTCGGCCGCCGCGGGCTCCCCCCGGCTCTCCCCCGCCAGGCCAGGGCTTTAACCCTTGTTTCCCCAGCAGAGCGCCGGAGGAGCGCTGGTGCCGGGGCGCGAGGACCCCAGCGGGAGCTAGCCGAGATGGCTGGGAGCCCAAACCATCCCAAAGGTCTCCTCCAACCCGCCGCAGGCCCTGTTCTCTCGGCTCTTGGAGGGATGGAAAGTGGGTGATCCTGAAGCGGAGACACTTTGAAATATTTTTCCGGAGAACATGACCACGCGGGAGACAGTCACACTGGCATCGCAGCGCGGGTTGCGGGGCACGGATCCCGAGATGCGGCTGCCGCGGGATGGAGCCCGCGAGTCCAGGTCCGGGAGAAGCCGCCTGGGCTCGGGGCTTCCGGGGACTGCCACGCCGAGGCTCGGCGCTCCCGGGCTCAGGAGAGGGACGGCTGCGTCCCACTCAGGGACCTTGACGCCCGCGAGGAGCGATTCTGCCTATTTTTAAGTAGTATTTTTTCTAACAAATTAGGAAAATAAACCAAGTCCAGGAGGAAGACAGCTGCGCTCGGCAGCTCCAAGGAGCCACAACCACCACCCATTTCCCCACCTCCAACACTACTGCCCACGGCTGGGCGAGAAGTTGGGAACTTCGGGACCACGCTACAGGCGCGCGCAGAGAGTGACTTGCTTCTCCTTTAACTTTGGGAGCCAGGGTCGCAGCCTAGGGCAGGAGGATTGTCCTGGGAGCCAACCAACAAGGCCGTCCAGGTCCTGGACTTCCCGGAATAGAGTAACGGCGACGGGATGGGAAAGAAATAGGGGGATACACGTTCCGCCTCTCTTAACCCAAAAGCAAAAGCGTGCATGGCACCTGCTGGGGCTTGGCGGCCGTGAAGCGCAAGGGCGGCCGCCGCCGAAAACCTGCTGCATCCCCGCAGGCTCTGCGTCCTGACCCCGGCGGGGAAGGCGCCAGTGCAGTGAGTGCGGCCGACACACCCGGGGCGGCTTGAGAGCGGAGTCCCCAGACTCAAGGGGGCGGACGGGCGCCCTCCCCGGGACACCCGTGCCGCGCCGCTGCTCTCGGGTCTTCCCCCGCACGTGGAGGCGCCGCGGACACTGCATCCCGACTGCAGCCGGAGGGCTGCGCCTGCCCACACTGAGACGCCCCACGTCCTGCCGGACCCCCTGGCGCTCCCGCAACCCCCAGCATCCACCTCCTCCCCGTGCCAAACTCGGCTTCGGCAGCCCGGACCCGGGCAGGGCGGCCGGGGGTCCGCGGAGCTGGTGGAAAGTTAGTCGCGGGGCTGCAAAGTCCCCTCCCCAGGGCCGGAACCCCCACCCCCGCGTCCCCTGGTGTCCCCGGCGTCCGAGGCTCCGCGTCGTCGCGGTCCCCACCGAGCCACCTACCTGCTCCCGCGGCCGGCCCAGAGCTCAGCCGGCCAGTCGCGCGGTCTTGTCCTCCGGTGCCCGAGCCTGGTCAGAGCGCCAGGCAGGAGCCGGGGGCCGCGAGCAGCCGGGAGCCGGGCGGCGGGCAGCGGGCACCGGGAGCGACTGAGCGAGCGAGCGAGCGAGCGAGCGTGCGAGCAAGCGAGCGGCTGGAGCCGCGGCGGCTGCTGCCGAGCCAGCCCCCACCCCCTTGGTCCCTCGGCCCCTCCCTCTCCTTCCCTCCCAGCCTCCCTCCTCCCGGCTCGCAGCTCCCTCCCTCCGCTCTCCCGCACACCCCCCTCATTTTTTTCCTCTTTCTCTCTCTTTGGTCCTTTCAGACCCTGCTGTTTCGCGCGCGCTCGTTAGTTCTTTTTCCTGTCTTCAGCCTCTCTCTTCAGCTTGCCTTTGGATTCCCCTTTTTCTCCGATTCATCGCTTTCCAGCATCTCACCTCCCTCCTCCCCACTTTCGTTCTTTTGCTCATTTCTCTTGCTCCCTCTTTTTCTATTTTCTGTTTTCTCCTCCTGCTAACCTTCTCGCGCGTCTACTCCCCTTTCTCTTCCCTACTCCCCATTTCCCTCCTGGGGGAGCGGAGCGGCCTGCGCGCCTCCTCCTCTGTGCTCTGGATGGGAGATCCCGGGGATGGGGGTGGGAGTCTGGGGGTTAAAGGGAGCAAGGGGCACCCCCAGGCCGTGCTCCTAACTGGCCGAGGACCGAGAGGGATGGGCAGGGCCGGAGACAGGGATTCAAGGCAGGTGCTCGAGAAACGTCTGGGCCAGGAAAAAGGCAAGAAAAGCAAAGACCTCAAAATGTTAAGACCCAAGTCGGGCTGAGCGGTGCCTGGTGAGATGAGGAAACTGAGACCCAAAGAGAAGAGGGCAAGGAACTTGCCTTGCCAAGGTCTACTCCAGGCAAGGTGGAGACCCCCACGGCTCCTGGCGGCCTGGTACTGGGCTCCTGAGCTGATGAGGGAAGTGCGAGGGCGCCTGAGGCCGGTCAGCTCGTTCCCGTCCCTTTGCCTGCTTCTGCGCCCAAGTCCCTGGGGCCTTGGGGAGGAAGCCTTCCCCTTCTGCTATAGCACCTGGAGCCGCCTGGCTGCCCCGCGACACTCCTAGTGAGGCCAAGCCAGACGGGGGTAAAAATGTGGCTCTTAAGAGTGGTGCAGGGAACCCCCTTTCCTCCACCTCCTACCCCTCTCCAGGAAATGTGGGCTGACTCCCGCTTACACGGGATGGGAGTGGTGGCAGGGTATTTTGCTCGTGGGGTTTGCCTTCTTTTGTTCTTGAACTAAAACCATAGCAGGAAGGCCCAGGGTTGGAAAGGTAGTTATACACACCTAGGGAGATGAATTTTTGCGAATAAAGCAGGCCTAATACCTGAGACTGGGAGCTATGTGTCTGTCCGCGAGTCTGAGCACCTAGCCCTCCCAGGCCATTCTGGGTCTGATGGGGCAAGTCCCTCCGCTAGAAGCTTTTCCTGGCACTTCCTCATTTCAGACCAGTGGAGTCCGCAGGAGAGACGTGGGGTCTCCGTTCCCATGGAGTCCACCCTGCGGCCCAACACCACCAGGATTCTCCTAGTTCTACCCCTAATTTCTGGGGCCAGAGTTTGTTCTCCTGCTGTGGTACACAACCAGAAGCAGAACCAGAAGTACAACCAGAAGCAGAACCTCCGCTCAGCCCCTGGGTAAAAAGCTCTGCACAAATATTTTATTCATTCCTCTCTTTGGGATATCAAATCAAGTCAATAAATCCCGGCCTGGGCCTCTGTGGTTCACACCACAAAACCAGAAGAAGCATCTGCTCAAGGCTGAGACTCGAGTGGGGCACATGGAGTGCTCACCCTCAGAGTCTGCAACTGAGGGTGAGCGCCTCCTTAAATTCTCCCCTCAGAGCCTCCCTGCCTCCCCGTAGTCCCAACTGCAGGCAAATCTGAGGGCTGCTGTTCACCAGCTGTCTGGCCTTGGTCCATGGCTGTCCCCATGCTGGCATTACTTCCCCACCTGACTATGAAGAGGCTGAATTCGATGTTCTCTTTTTCTCCAGCTCTGAAGTGCTACAGTTTGTGGGTATCATAGACACCAAATTTGTATGCCTGCTACACTACTTACTAACTGTGACACTGGGCAGTCACTTAACCTGTTTCCCTATCAGTAAAATGGGAATGATGATAGTACTGTGAGCTGTGTGAGGATTAAACCACATAATGCACCGAAGCACAGTTCCTGACACAGAGTAGCACTTGACTACTGTGAGCAATTAATACTGCATGAGGTAGGGTTTTGCATGTCTTTCCTTCATCTTCACATTCCCATTTTCATTATGAGTTGCGATCCCCACCATGCCCCACAACCCTCCCTCTACCTGGTAGCCATCCACTTATAAGTCTCAGACTTCAGTTCTGATAGGTTTGGGAAGGTAGACAGGTCTTCCCATCTCATCCCATCTCAATGACCAATAAATCGGAAGCAACTCCCACCCTCTTCTCTCACACACTCACACCTGCCAGGCTTGAATTGTGTGTCTGAGGATTGCTGGCCCCCTCCACGCTGGGCTAGGGATTGTCTGGTTTTCTGTCACACTCTAAAAAGCCACACCGATCTATAAAGCTGCACCTTCCCTACCCAGATGGCAAGGCTCCAAGGACACATGTCCCAACAGAGCCAAAAACACTTTTAGCAAACATCTCTGAGGTTGGCTGGGGGTCACGTTAGAGCCCATGATCCATCATTCATTTGTCAGTCTCTGAGTGCCTACTTACAGGAGGCGCCACCCTGCACAGCCCACTGCCATATCCATCTTCAACTAGCTGCAACAAGTTCATTTTGGAAGCTATGCCATCTAAGGCCAGGCTACTCATTGAAGGCCATATTTGAGATAAAAATCCACTATTCTGTGCTATAAACCCTGCTATCAAAAAGTTTACATACCTGGTTGAAGTTGCCAGAAAAAAAAAAAAAAAAAAAAGGAGCAGAAGCAGAGTAGGGGACCCGGAAGAGGAAGCCTGAGTTCAAATCCTTGGCTCTGTCATGTGTTAGCTATATGACCACAAGCAAGTGCAATTGCACCCTCTGCACACTTTGGCCTGGACAGGGGTGAGAAGTAAGGAATCCAAAACTCCGGTGACTAAGGTGAGAGGATCTCCTCCTCTTAGAAATAAATTATCTGAAGGCTAGGACACTGGACAGAGCGTCCAAGGCTCAGACCACAATGGTCTTTCCTTCAATCAAGTGTGCAGGCAAGGAATTCTCTTTGTCTTCCTTCTCTCTCCCTCCATTCCTTGATGAGAGATCACCTTTCCCTCTCTATCTTCCTGCAGCACTCTGACTCAAAGCCCCAAGCAGGAATACCCACAAAACGAACCCAGGGATGGCTGGAATTTGTTGAATGACTGAACGATTTCGGAACTGGTGGAGTCTTTGAAAACTTCAAGTGGTACACAGTATGTCAGGGTGCTTGAGAGGGGAATGTCTGCCTCCCCACCAGACTCTAACATATTTGGGGTCAATGCCATGTCTTATTTACCTTCATATCTGATACAAAGCCTAGCATAGGGCCTTGCCTTGTTAAAAGAATAAGTAAAATATCTACAATTGATTAATAAGATGCACACATGGTATCATTTAAACTTCATGACAATTCTGTATAGTAGGCATTATTATTTCCCTTTTACAGAGGAAAGACTGAGGGCCAAAGAAGGTAACTTGCACTAGGCCACATAGCCAGTAAATGACAGAACCTGAATTTGAACTCAAGCTTCTTTTAAGCTCTTTTCTCGATGCTGTAGTGTCTTGCACTATGGGACTGGGACTTAGGTAAGGCAACCTAGGGAGGCATTCACTCTCAGGAGCCGAAGGCACATACACAAATCTGAAAGTAACCTTCAAAAAATGCCCTCAAAGAATTACAGAGAATTTTGGGATCCCTGTGGTCCTAGCCATCAATGAGGTGCAGAGAAGAAACCATTGCACAACTGCGTTACATCTGCTGATAGAACATACACTGATACAATATACGCCAGACACGTCTGCAAATATACCCACACACAACAATCCTGCCCGATGCACAGATTACTGAGAGATGATAACCCAACACACCTACACACACACCAACACAACCGAAACATCTCCCTGCACACACAAATATAACACAATTCCTGCACTCTTAAAAACAGGGGCGGGAGGCAGAGGATCAGAATAAGACCCAGTAGCATGACTCTTTTCACAAGCTTTTTATGAACCCACAACCACCAATCGAAGTCTTGATTAACTTGGTTGTATTTATTAAATTGTGTTCAATATTTAATAACTTTGAATATGGATTGAATATTTAATGAGACTGGTGGAGATCTATTCGTGTATAAACGTCAGAAGTGCCAATTGCTTTGAATTGAGAATTGAGTCTGTGACTCATTCTCAGTAGCTGGTACTGGAGATCTCTCCATTCTACATTTTCATGGATTTATTTAAATTATAGGTTATGATCATGACATTATTACACTATTATTTATTATGATGCTCCACTATTATAGCATTATTAGGCCATCCCAGAAAATGTGGCATTTAGATACTGAATTTCCTTGCATCCAGTAAAACCTAGATTGGGGTCTCTTGGTCTCCTTCCTCCATGTTTACTAGGAAAAGGGGCCAAATACAACACTGTGAAATGCATGCTGTCTTAAGCCCTCAATCCTCTCACAAGCACAAGATGATCTGGAAGCAATTTCTGTGTTATACTTTGTCCAAGACCAATCTGTCCAAAAGAAGAAACTCTACTTTGTGGACTGAAGACAAGCAACATGAATTTCTGAAACTTTTTTTACAGAAATAAGAGAATCGGATGCAAAATGCAATTTTCAGAGGCATCATGGGGATTCGTGAAAGTTCTTGGAAGATTTGAGATTCAGGAACTCAATGAATAAATTTAACTATCCATAAGTGTGGATTTTACATAAGGTACAGTTGTATGTTAATGATGTTCTCTGGCTAATAAGTAATTATAAAATGTGGTTTGTTAGGGGTCAAAGTTAAATCACTGGAAATAGCCCTTGTGCCACAGCAGGCTATTGCCTGGCAGTATACAAACTTGTTACTCACAAGAGCAAGCAAATGCATTCTCTATCAAATAACTCTCATCACTGACACACCTTTGTTATATTCTGATTTGCTTTGATTTGGGGTCCAAAGCAAATGTAAATAAATGCCACCAAAAGAAGAATAATTATAACATCACCATTAGGTGGAGAGTAACCTTCTAACTGAAATCAATGTAATCATGCTTCTTGGATATTGTTATATATGTGTGTGTATGTATATATGTATATATACATACACACACATATACACACAGGGTCTCACTCTGCTGCCAAGGCTGGAATGCAGCGGTGTGATCATGGCCCAATGCAGCCTCAAACTCCTGGGCTCAAGTGATGTTCCTGCCTCAGCCTCCTGAGTAGCTGAAACCACAGGAGTGGCTACCATGCCCAGGTAATTTTTTTTTTTTTTTTGGTAGAGATAGGGTCTCACTCTGTTGCCCAGGCTGCTGGTCTCAAACTCCTGGC
>NW_012115043.1:4961573-4969705 GCF_000951035.1 Colobus angolensis palliatus | reverse complement strand
CCGCAATCTGCCTCCCAAGTTCAAGCAATTCTCTTGCCTCAGCCTCCCAAGTAGCTGGAATTACAGGCATGCGCCACCATGCCCAGTTAATTTTGTATTTTTAGAAGAGCTGAGGTTTCTCCATGTTAGAAAAGCTGGTCTTGAACTCCTGACCTCAGGTGATCCACCCACCCAGGTCTCCCAAAATGCTGGGATTACAGGCATGAGCCACTGTGCCCAGCTGTGCTTCATGATCTTATTTCTGCTGTTCTCAGAGCCTTAATGACTTTCCCATCCTCTTTTAAGCTTGCCAAACTCGTCTTATCCTTTAAAACTCTGCTCATCAGTAAGGCCCTCCTTAGTGCCTTTACCTTACCTGTTTACCTACCCTGATTGGCACTTTTCTCACTGTAGTTTGATTATATGTTTACAGATCTACCTGCTCAGATTGTATGGTGAGTACCATAGTCATTTCAATATCTCCAGTGTCTTGCATAGTGCCTGGTCTAATGGTGGGTGAATGGATGGATGGATGGATAAATGGATGGATGATGGGTGAATGGATGGACTTGGAAATAAAAACATATGGGTTTTATTGTACTTGTGGCTCTTTATCCTTTGACTTGGGTTGAGCAGGGTGTTGGAGTAGGAGCCATCTTATTTTCCAGGAAGCTCATAATGCCATTTATTCTTAGACTCAAGTCAAAGCTCAAAGGGATTAGTTACTCCTTTGTTTTACAGACAAAGTCATCCCCCTCATGGTTTCCCAATAACACATGTTTTCATTCAACAAACATTTATGAAGTTCTTACTATGTGCTAGGCTCCCTGCTCGCTGCCTTGACTCACAACCCAAATCACTAAATCAACCCAGGTGGATTTCTAGGAGCAGGCAGCATCCAGGAACAACCTCTTCTCTCCAGCACTTTTGGCAGGTTCCTTGCAGAAACCAACAGACTTTAGGGGAAATAGAAGAATCTCCTTTCTCAAGAGGGAATCTCGGACTCTGGCTGAGTGGTAGGTTGACTTGGCAAATTCTTAGCTTTTTATAAGCACCTCAGATCCTTTGTCGAAGTAGGTAGGGTATCAACACAATTCTCACACATTAAGCAAAATGTCCTCCTCTTCTTCAGCTTCCTCTGCCACCATTCCCTTCTCTACATTTGTCCTCCAGCAATGCTGAAAGAGGTTTGTGGGCCCTGTGCCCACTAGAACACAAGCTCCACGAGAAAGAGACTTTGCTTTGTTTGCCATTATACATCCAGCATCTAGAACAACACCTGGATATAATAGGCCATCAGTGACTATTGGATAAGTCCATGAATGATATGTCATATTTTTGTCTTTGCTAGTGATGTCTTCTGTGCTTAGAACGACCTCTTTCTTCACATTAACTCTCACTTATCCAGCAAGACTAAGTCAGGCATATTCTCTCCTAGATAATCCTCCCTGAAGCCCCTGGGTTGGACCAAACACCCTTCCTCTGGGTTTCCTGGCACCATGTGCACAGGCCTCTCTTTGCACTAACCAAAATGTACTGCATGTATCTGTTATGTGCTGTTCCCCATTCCAGACTTTGAGTATCATGAAGATAGGAACCATATGCTATTCATCGTCACACCCTCAGCTCCTTGGCAAGGTGTCTGGAACACAGAGAGCACTCTATAAAGATTTGTCAAGTTGTACTGAACAACCCCAAGTGGGATGCAGATTGGGTCACACCAAATGTGATTGCTGATTCATGTGGTCATTTGGCAAATATTGATTGAGTGCCTGTGATGTGCCAAGCACTGTTCTTAGCCAATGCTAAGCCAAATACACAAAAATAATGATAAAGTGAGTTCTTGTCAATTACATACAACCCAGGTATTTTACCAGGCTAGTTAATTGGTGTGTCGAGTCAATATGAAGACTGTTTTAAACTTCAGCTTTGGCTATAATATTATTTAAACCTATACAGGAAATTCAGGGTTCCAATAACTCAATCCTCTCTTTCCTGTGCTTCAGTGTCCACACCTACATGATGGACATATGCTGTAGTCTCCCATGAGATATTTTGATATATGTTTATATAGGATCCTCTGAAATTCCTTGCACATTTTAAAATCTTAGCAATTTGCCTAGAAACACTTTACAAATTGCATTATTTCAAGGCTTAGAAAACACAATTGCACAAAATGCCTTTGTATTTAAGATCTCATGATAAATAAAAAATTAAATTCCAATCAGCTTTCAATTCAGTTGAAATTCAATGTGCCTTTGAAAGCCATGTATTGATTTTTTGATCATACCCACGACCTATATTACATTTAATAAACTTTTATTGAGCCCTTTTATTGTATCATGCATTGCAGTAGGCACTAAAGAAAACAAAGATTAATAAGATGTGATCTTAACCTTTAAAGAGCTCCAAGTTTGGTGGGGGAGCCTGAAACACAGCTGACCTACTGTAACATGTGAGATTGAGAGATGTTGCAACCCAGGTATACACAAGATGCCATGAGAGCATAGAAGACCAACACGTTCATTTTGTCTGCAAAGGTATCAGCGAAGGTTTGATAAAAGTGGTGACACCTGAGCCAAGCCTAAATCGATGAGTAGAATTTGGCACAGTGAAAAGAAAGGACTAGAGAGAGGAGACTGACATGGCACAGTGATAGGAGGCACATGGCACACTCGAGGGAGACATGCCATGGGCAGCTAGAGCAAAATGTAACTGCCAGAAAAGAGAGAGGAAAAGGATGGAAAGGCGAGCTGGGCTCTGATGGAGAAAGATATTGAATGATAACAAGCTAGAATTTTATTCTGGAGATAATGGAGAATATTATTAAAGCTTAAAGGTTTTTAAATTGGCCAGGCACAGTGGCTTACGCCTGTAATCCCAGCACTTTGGGAGGCCGAGGCAGGCAGATCATGAGGTCAAGAATCAAGACTATCCTGGCCAACATGGTGAAACCCAGTCTCTACTAAAAATACAAAAAATTAGCCAGGCGTGCTGGCGGGCACCTGTAGTTCCAGCTACTTGGAAGGCTGAGGTAGGAGAATCGCTTGAACCTGGAAGGCAGAGGTTACAGTGAGCCAAGATCGCGCCACTGCACTCCAGTCTGGCAACAGAATGAGACTCTGTCTCAAAAAAAAAAAAAGTTTTTAAATTATATGATGCCTTTATGCATCTATTATATAAAAAGACATACATTATAATACTCTGTCACACACACGAAAATGAATAAACACCAATACTGCTTGATATGGTTTGGCTGTGTCCCTGCCCAAATCTCATCTTGAATTCTCACATGTTATGGGAGGGACCCAGGGGAAGGTAATTGAATTATGGGGGCAGGTCTTTCCGATGCTGTTCTCCTGATAGTGAATAAGTCTCATGAGATCTAATGGCTTTATAAAGCAGAGTTTCCCTGCACAAACTCTCTCTCTTTGCCTGCTGCCATCCATGTAAGACATGACTTGCTCCTCCTTGGCTTCTGCCATGATTGTGAGGCCTCCCCAGCCATGTGGATCTGTAAGTCTGTAATTAGACCCCTTTCTTTTGTAAATTGCCCAGTCTTGGGTATGTCTTTATCAGCAGTGTGAATCCAGACTAATACACTATTTGTCTTTTATGAAATGTCTACTCTGTACCAGGCAGGTGCCTTGCTAAGATAGGAATTATTGCATTTTATCTTCATAACAACCCTGAGATATAAGTATCATGATGCCCATTTTACAGATGGAGCAATGGAGGCTAAGAGTAGTTAAATCTCTCAGCTAGTCTGTAGTGGACCTGGAATTTGAATGCAAAGGTGTCTGATTCCAAAGTCCGTGATCTTAACTTTTAGGCTATGGCTGCAGCTTGTACAAACAATAAACAGATTCACGAATTAGAGGTTTACATAAAATTATTTTTAGCCTTAGGACATATCAAAAGCCTTAAAATGTTTACACTCTTAAATCCAGTAGTGACAATTCTGAGAACAAATCTTACAGAAATAATCAGAAATTCACCCAAAGATGCATGTGTAAAGATGATTATTGCAATGCTATTTATAACAGAGAAAAGTTGAAAGCAACCTAAGTACCCAACATTAGGAAAGGGTTCCTTATAAAATGGGGTATTATTTAATCATTAAAATTTTGATTGCATGGGATAGAATTATACAATCTCAATCTGTAAAGAAAAAATGCACAGTAAAAAAAAAATGAAAAAGAAACATTTCACGGTGTAATTAGCTGTGGCCTCTGGGAAAAGTTAGAGGTGATTTTTTTCCCCTATGCATTCCAAATTTTCTACACTTGAACACCTCATTCTTGAAATCAGGAAAAGATACAGTTAAAAAAAAATCCATTCTGTGTTTTGATTACAATCATGTCAGCTGGGTCAGCCTTGATTGTCAGCAGGATGAGAAACGTAATAGCAATATCACCTCCCTGGCCCTTGATCTCAGGATGTCTGGAGATCACAATATCGACCAAGCTGGCACCCTGTCACTGACACCCAAGGGTCCAAACTCAAACCATTTCACTTACTCATAGTTAGTTGCTCATATATTCAAAGAAAGCAAAATAATTCATCTTACTTTATTTTCTTTATACTGCAAAGTTGCAAAACTTCATTTTCAAATCAAAAATATACATTGCAATTTTCTTGCAATTTGTTAAATTAACACATTTGTTAAATATTATGTCTGTTCTTAGCATGACTGTTAATTATTCAGGGGAGGTGGAGGGATGGAAAAGAAAGAACAAATCCAGAACGTTGGGGCCAAACCTGGGAAACCAACTGCCTGGTTAAGTGCTGAAACTCACTGTCAGACTGTGGGACTTTCTCAGAGGAATTAGAGTTAGGCTAATAACCCAATTTGGAATAATTTAAAGCTCTTTTTAGGGAAGTTTTTGACTCAATTGGGCTCATTATGCATAGGTTTAATGCGTAACAATTTGTTCTTGAAAGCTAACATTATTGTTGGCAATAAAGATAGGAAGTGGAAATAAGCTTCCAATATGTAAAGCAGATTTATTTCTCGTTTCATATGGACTTGTTCCGGGTCTCTGCGTATGAATCACACTGTGCTCCCCGCAATAAGATGCTGTCCATGCAGTTGGTTATGATAAATGGCCTGTAATTGTGAATCTGATATTGGTTTTCAATATTGAATTTATCATTCTGTCCTCTTAACAGCTATTAAATACTTTTAAGAATTTATCCATTTGCCTGATCCACCTGTGATTTTTCAATATGTAAAATTTATTGGTTTCCTAGTTTTTGGGGATTTTAACGGCCGACAACATCATTAATAACGCTGAGTAATGGAGTTGACCTCTTTTAAACCTCGTTCCCTTCCACTACTCCAGAACATCCAAATTGAATCAAAATGGAATCGATGTGGGAACCCAGAAAGAAAACGGCGGTGGTGGGGTGCCTGACTCGAAATGCGGCTGGTGCAGGCCAAGCCACACACTGTCTGCTTCGACTCTTCACCTCCAATCCCCTGGCAGAGGGAGCCAGGTCTGGGCTGCCTGGGCCTTCCCAGCCTCCGCCTCCTCCTCCCATTGGATGAGCCAGCTCGGCAGCCTTCCTCGTCCTCAGCTGCCTCAGTTTCTTCAGTACTGGGTGATTGATGGAAATAATAATGCCGCTTGCCTGGCTCCCTCACGGACAGCGCTTTGTGAATTAATGAAAGCGCACAGACTGTACACGCAGGAAGCACCCTCCCAGACAGCTGCATCGCTGCCCTGGAATTCTCATGAGCTTGACGGGGAGGGATCCTTGCCCTTCACTCTGAGGACAGTGCAACCAGAGGCTGAAAGAAATTAGACCCTGTGGCCTGGCGCGTTGGCTCACTCCTGTAATCCTAACTCTTTGGGAGGCCTATGCAGGAGAATCGCTTGAGGACAAGCCTGGGCAACACAGTGAAACCCCATCTCTACTAAAAATACAAAAATTAACCCAGTGTCACGCTGCAGTGCCGGTGGCCCCACCTACTTGGGAGGCTGAGGTGGGAGGATCACCTGAGCCTGGAAGGTGGAGACTGCAGTGTGCCATGATCACACCACTGCACTCCACCCTGGGTGACAGTGCAAGACCCTGTCTCAAATAAAAAAAAAAAAAATCAGGCTATGTGGAACAACAGCAGTGTAGGACTTCCCCTGACCCCTGGTTCTGTATGTCAGGACCACCCATGTATGTTGCCCCCCGAACTGCGTGAAGCTACCTCAGGGTCAGAGCTTTGGGTTATGCCTTTGCTGGCTTTTTGTTTTTGTTTTTGTTTTGTTTTGTTTTTTGAGACAGAATCTTGCTCTGTCACCCAGGCTGGAGTGCAGTGGGGAAATCTTGGTTCACTGTAAGCTCAAACTCCTGGGCTCAAGCAATCCTCTGGCCTCCGCCTTGCAAGAAGCTGGGACTACAGGTGTGTGTCACCATACCAGCCTAATTTTTTTTATTTTTTGTTGCCCAGGCTGGTCTTGAACTCCTGGTCTCAAGCAATCCTCCCACCTCAGCCTCCTAAAGAGTGAGGATTATAAGTGTGAGCCACGGTGACTGGCCTTTTGTTTTTCTTAAATCCAGCCTACAAGGCTACATCTCATGGCTCCTATAGCACTCACTGTGTTAATGGGACACAAGCACACAGACCTACAGAACTGAGTTCTCAAGGTCAGACCTACAGAACCGTTGACCACCAGCCACGGGGGTTCCCTCAGGTGGAGGCCCGGAAGGGCATGAAGCCAGAGCTGGGCACACATGCAGAAGGGCAAAGAACCTCAGGGCAGGCGGGGGGAGTGGGCAGAAGCTTCCCTGAGAGGGGGATCTAGCTGAGTTTCCTGGTCACCCTTCTCAGGGTGATTCCATGATAAGCAGCCCCCTGCTGCCTCCAACCTGTGGATAATTGAAAATTAGACCGGGGGTGGTGGCTCACGCCTATAATCCCAGCACTTTGGGAGGCCAAGGGGGGCGGATCACCTGAGGTCAGGAGTTGGAGACCAGCCTGGTCAACATGGTGAAACCCTGTCTCTACTAAAAATACCAAAAAATAAGCCGGGCGTGGTGGCAGGCACCTGTAGTCCCAGCTACTCGGGAGGCTGGAGCATGAGAATTGTTTGAACCTGGGAGGTGGAGGTTGCAGTAAGCCAAAATCATGCCATTGCACTCCAGCCTGGGGGACAAGAGCCACACTTCATCTCAAAAAAAAAATTAACCACCTCCCCTGAAGCCTAATTTCATCTTCTTGGGGCAGCACAATTGACTTCCAGTCCAATGGAAATCTATTTCCTTGGAAGTTTTGTCTATTCAAGGATTATGGGCCAAGATCAAACCTATCAGAAGAAAAAAAAAAAACACAGGAGCTGTCAATAGAGTCACTGACAGGTGAAAAATTTCCAAAGGGCTCCTGAGTCAAGAGGAGACGTGATTTCTACCAAAAGCCACAGGGCCATCTGGTTCCAGACCTTGTCTAGGAGGCAATAACAGATAAGGCGTTCGGTTAAGACCAAAAGAAAAGTCCCCAAGCTCCCTCTGCAATGCTCCTTCTGCGGCGCTCCTTCTGCCCTACCATGACACAATTTACAAAGTGCTAGAAAGGAAGATATGCCTTCCTCAAATCCCAGACATTTCAGAACCTTCTGTAGACTCAGCTTTTACTACCAAGGTCTCTCATATACTTTTCGTGTCAATGGCTAACAGCAAAAGGTAATTTTAATCTGACAAATGTTTGTTGAGTACCTATGAGTGCCTACGTGCTTAGCACTGGGTGAACTCCTATGGAGACACACACACAAAAACAAATAAAATACATTCTCTGCTGTCAGGCAGGCCTGATAATGGCACTGCACTTAACAATCAATTATGAAACATTTACTGCATGCCTGGCACTGTGCTGGATGCTGCAAAGGACGCAAGGAAAAGAATCATGTTCAGTCCCTTCCCAAGGAGCTTACCTTATTAGAGAGAAAAGATCTTCATTTACAAACCATGACGACTCATAATGAAATGTTCAGATATGTGGTGGAAGCAGTGGGTACAAAATAATTGGAAAGGATCAATGTAGGCTCCAAATAATCAAGGTAAACCTTATGGAGTTGGAGGTAATGGAAAAGGATCATGAGGGAAGGATGGGTGGGGACAGTGAGGATAGGACAGACGTGTGTGTGTGTGTGTGTGTGTGT
>NW_012115043.1:4937766-4960663 GCF_000951035.1 Colobus angolensis palliatus | reverse complement strand
ATTTTTTTTTTTTTTACCATTGAATCACATGGACTGTAGGAAGAAGAAAGTGGCAGTACCCCAAGAATGCAGTGTTGGACCAGAATCTAAAAGGAAGAGGAGGAGGAAGGGAAATGGCATATAATGACTGTCAGGCCAGGTGCTATGGTGGTCAAGAAAGAGCAACCAGTAGACCACTCACTTTTGGAGACAGCCACTACTCTATTCTCTTGGGACATTTCCTGGAGCCGCCATCCCAATTTTGACTTCCCACCATGATGGCTGCTACTTATGGCAAAACACCAGTCCTCTAGAGGATATAGGGCTCTCTCCTGCAGCAGCTGGAGTCCTCACTGAGGCTCATTATCCTTTATCCAGAGCAAGGCGAGCTTAGTTAGGTTTGGTGCCCAGACCTGAGCCATCTCAGAGCTATGTTATCTTCCATAGTATAGGAGGGAAAAACCCTCACTGAATCAGAAAACATCTTTTCAGTACTTAAATGGGTCTTGTTTTAAACCAAAGTCAGTGTAATAAAATAAGAAAATAAGACCAAGTATACCTCGCACTGGCATTAATTATGAGCAAGAGGAGAAGGAAGAAACTCCGGTATAGTTTATTTAAAAGGTGCAATCCTGAAGTGAGACAAAAAAAAAGAGAGAGGGAGAGAAAGAATAATTAAAATGAAGGTATCATTATTGTTTCTTTAAAGGATCTCGTTGGACAGAGGGGTCTGATTGACAGACAAGACACATGGGGTTCTCAGAGTGACTGTTGTGAAGATGAATATGCAGGAAGCCCTGGCCTCTAGGACCTCTTGCCTACTTGCCACAGCCTTTCTAAGCAACAGGGAGAATAGGAAAAATACCTAGGGGCAGAGTCTGCTGGACAAGGAAGCTGCCCCTGGGCACGTTAATGTCAATCATAAGAAATGCTTAAGTCTCTGAAGCTCTCTTGGCATACAGGGGGTGAAGCTACTGCATTTCTATTATCATCGTTATGGCTGCTATTATTAACATTTATCCAGTACCAGCATTTTACTTAGCACAGCACAAAATGTAAAGGAAGATGCAGCATCTGCTTTGAAAATAAACATCTAGGCTCCCCCACAGATTTGTGTCCCAGCAGAGGAACCAGCCTTTAGCCACTCAGGGACACTCCACAGCCCCACCTCCACCTCCACCTCCACCTCCACCCCCAACACTATGTCTCCATTTTCCTTGGGCTACTAATACAGGTCTTCTGGAATCTGCTCAGTGTTCCAAGGCCCTGGCTGGGTTGCATGGCCCTCGACTGTCCGCTGTGGCCAAAGTCAGGATTCAAAGAACCAGGCAGAGAGCAGAAACAGACATGGACAACCAGGACTCTGAGATAGTGCTAGAGCAGGCAGGGTGTATGGGGAAAGAAAGCACCGTGCTTTCTCATGACTGGCGTGTGAGTCAAACTAAATGTTTCACTTAATGTCACCACTCTACTGCTCCAGTTGCCTTGTTTTTCTTATCACCTCATCATGCAACCTCACACTTCATGAATCCTCTCGTACACTTTAAAACTCAAGACCCACACCATAGTAAATTTTATCTGTACAAGTCTTTGGAACACGAAAGCATTGACAAGTGTCCATGGCCATCTAAGAAATGTACAAATATTATATATACACATCAGTTCCTCAAGCAAAAGTCCCACTTCCCACTGCCAAATGTTATTTTTTACAGCAGCTCTGTAAGATGAGTGAAGGCGTATATTTCACCAGAGTGAGCCACTTTTTATAGAGTGGCGGGGGGAGGGGGGGCGGAAAAAAAGAAGCCCAAACACTTTTATTGCTTTCTAACCAACAGGATTTCTGGATGCAAATGAATGAATCACCTCTGTGACGATTGGCTGCCTGAGTTTCCTTGTCACACTTGGAGCAGGCTCGGTGGATGTGACTTGTATCCTCATGAGTCCAAAGCAAGATAAAGGACTGACATTGCTACCAGTGAGTTATGAGATTTGTCTTTATCAGTGAAAATAAGGTCATAACGCAGCCCAGGCATCGCCTATTATATGTGGGTTCCATCTACTTTTCTGTATGATATGATCCACTGTGCAAGGTGATTTGGAGAAGCCCAGTGCATAAATTAGCCATTTTTAAAAGCTGTGTTAAGTCTTTAAGGCCACCAGGGCAGCTTTAAGGCCACCAAGGCAGTTTTTAATGCATTGCTGCCACTCTTCAATAGACACTGGACTTCTTTTGACCTGCATTTTGATGACAATCTGGTGAAAAAAGTAGCTGGGGGGACTCTCCTAAGTATATTTAAAATCAGAAGCTGGGCACAGTGGCTCACACCTGTAATCCCAGCACTTTGGGAGGCAGAAGCAGGCAGATCACTTGAAGCCAGGAGTTCAAGACCAGCTGGCCAACATGGTGAAACCTCATCTCTACTAAAAATACAAAAATTAGCCAGGTGCAGTGGAGCACACCTGTAATCTCAGCTACTTGAGAGACTGAGGCAGGAGAATTGCTTGAACCTGGGAAGAAGAGGTTGAAGTGAGCCGAGATCACACCACTGCACTCCAGCCTGGGCGACACAGTGAGACCCTGTCTCAGAAAAAAATCAAAATAAAATAAAATTAGAGAAAAAAGGTAATATGTTGACCCACAGTTGGATCCCAATTAGAAAACTAACCAATCATGGGACTGAGTTCCTGGCAGCTATTTCTAAAGAGAATGCATGACAAAATCATTCATTCACCCCTCGCCTGTTAATTGTGATTTAAAAAATGATAAGATCGGCCGGACATGGTGGCTCACACCTGTAATCCCAGCACTTTGGGAGGCCGAGGCAGGCAGATTACTTGAGGTCAGGAGTTCAGCCTGGCCAACATGGTAAAACCCTGTCTCCACTAAAAATACAAAAATTAGTCAGGCATGGTGATGCATGCCTGTAGTTACAGCTACTTTGGAGGCTGAGGCAGGAGAATTGCTTGAACCCGGGAGGCAGAGGTTGAGATTACCCCACTGCACTCCAGCCAGGGTGACAGCGAGACTCTGTCTCAAAAAATAATAGGAAGAAGAAGAAGAAAAGAAGAAGAAGAAGGAGAAGGAGAAGGAGAAGGAGAGGAAGAAGAAGAAGAAGAAAATTCAACATTAGCTTAGCTTATGGAGTGATTTCTCTGTGTGAGACACTGTGTGGACCTCTGAAGTCTCAGTTCTCCCAAAAGCTTGAGAGGGTCAACATGCTTTACATTATGGAAGTTCTTTAAGAGGAAAAGAATGATGAGGAAATTCATAGGTGTTTTCTGAAACACTGCACAAGTTGACACTAAATCTCATGAAAAATGATGCTTCCGAAGTGCAGGATTTAAAAAGATAAAAATAAAAGATTCTGAAAGTTGATTTCTCTTCCACACAGCCTTTGGTCTGGAATTTGCACGTTTGGTTTTCCTGTAGCTACTTCTGCAAAAACAAGTGCACCTACTCACTGTCACAACACAGTAGGCTACATTTTCTCAACAACTGTATTATTTGTTTTCTTCCACAGTAACAACAAAGCTTTGAGAGTCAGCAGAGGGCAAGGGAAATACAGAAAGAAAACAGACACAGGGCTTGATCCTTGAGGAGCTCAAATACGATTCACTGAATAAATAATTATTGAGCATCTACAATATGTAACTGCTTTACTCAGCTAGCTATTCTTTTCAGACACAAGCAAATTCATGGGAAAAAACAACTGAGTGCCTTTTCCCCCCTCAATATACAAAGAATCTAACCCATTCATTCATTCAACATGTGTTTATTGAAAACCTAATGCAGTATGTGCCGGGCATTGTTCCAAGCCTTTGGAGGAAAGTAAACAGCATAAAGTTCCTGCCCTCACAGATCTTACACCCAATGTGGGAGACAGACAATAAACAAACACATACATAACATCTGCATATCTTACACATAATATACATTTATAATGAGAAGAGCATAATACAGTGAATTCTGGATCTGCCTCCGTTCAAACCCCGTCTTTGTCAATTACTAGCTGTTGAACTTTAGAGAACTTATTTAACATTTGATGTCTGTTTTTCTCATGTGTAAAATGGGGATAATAATAATACCTAATCCACAGAGCTGTTGTTAAGATGGTTATGTCAGGCCAGGCATGGTGGCTCACGCCTGTAATCCCAGCACTTTGGCAAGCCGAGGTGGGTGGGATCACTTGAGGACAGGAGATCGAAACCAGCCTGGCCAACATGGTGAAATCCCATCCCTACTAACAATACAAAAATTAGCTGGGCGTGGTGGTACACACCTGTAATCCCAGCTACTTGGGAGGCTGAGGCAAGAGAATCACTTGAACCTGGGAGGCAGAGGTTGCAGTGAGCCAAGATCACGCCAGTGCACTCCACCATGGGTGACAGAGCAAGACTCCATCTCAAATAAAAAAAAGAAAAAAAAAAATAGTTATGTCAACATATGTAAAGTGTTTAGAACAGTAGCAGGCACATAGTTAGTGCTATTATGTATGTGTGTGATTAATATAAATTCTCCACTTATCAGGTAGAGATAAGGGAATGAATTAAAAATAAAGGGGCCTGGCGCAGTAGCTCACGCCTGTTATCCCAGGACTTTGGGAGTCTGAGGTGGGAGGATCGCTTGAGCCCATGGGCTCGAGACCAGCCTGCACAACATAGGAAGACCCCATATCTACCCCCCAAAAAAAAAAAAAAACCTAACCAGGTGTGGCACTACTTGGGAGGTTGAGGTGGGAGGATCTCTTGAGGCCAGGAGGTTGAGGCTGCACTCCATGACTGTGCCACTACACTCCAGCCTAGGGCAACAGCACAAGACCCTGTATCCAAAAGAATTAAAATAAATTTAAAAATAAAGAAGGACATAGAGGGACCAGGTGCGGTGGTTCACACCTGTAATCCCAGCACTTTGGGAGGCCAAGGTGGGCAGATCACAAAGTCAGGAGTTCGAGACCAGCCTGGCCAATATGGGGAAACCTCGTCTCTAATAAAAACACAAAAATTAGCCATGCATGGTGGCGCACCCCTGTAGTCCCAGCTACTCAGCAGGCTGAGGCAGGAGAATCACTTGAACCCAGGAGGCACAGGTTGCAGTGAGCTGAGATCATGCCACTGTATTCCAGCCTGGGTGACAGAGCAAGACTATCTCAAAAAAATAAAAATAAAAATAAAAGAAGGACACAGAGATGATAGGAGGTGCTATTTAGATTGAGTGGTTAGGGAAGGCCTCTCTGAAGGAGAGGACATTTGAGCAAAGGCCTGAATGAAGTGAGGGCACAAGTCATGTTAATAACCAGAGGAAAGCATTTTTGGCAAAGGGAATAACAAGTGCAAAATCCCTGAGGCAGGGTCATACTTGGGGTGACAAGGAACAGCAAGATGCTAAAAACGTCTAAAGCAGAGGGAAGGGCAAGAATGGCAGGAAGTGAAATTGATGAGGTAGCTATGGACCTGGTTATATGAGGCCTTGCAGGCCATAGTAGGAATCTTGGATGTTGTTCTAAGAGTAATGAGAAGTCGGTGGAGGGTTTTGAGCAAGGGAGTGACAAAATGTATGTTTTAAAGTCTTCTGTATATGGTAGTTCCTCAAAAAATTGAAAATAGAATTACAATATAATCCAGCAATTTTACTTCTGGGTATATACCTAAGAAAATTGAAAGCTGAGTCTTGAAGAGATATGTATATACCCATGTTCTCAACATCATTACTTACAATAGCCAAAAGGTGGAAACCACCCAAGTGTCAATCAATAGATGCATGAATAAACAAAATGTGGTCTAACCATGTAATGGAATATTATTCTTTATATATATATATATATATATATATATATGCACACACACATATAGAGAGAGTTTTGTTTTGTTTTGTTTTTTTGAGACGGAGTCTCGCCCTGTTGCCCAGGCTGGAGTCAAAGATGAGTCTAAGTTTTGGGCCAAAGCCACTGAATGAGTGGTGGTCTCAGGCATTAATTAGGCAGCAAAGCATCACCAAAAGCTGCAGACTTGGAGCCTTGGAATCAAGTCCTTCCTCTTTTGTTTATTCCCATATTACCCTAGTAACTTAATCTCTCTGGAGTTCTCCTTCCTGATCTGAAACATGAGGATGATAATACCTGCTCACTCTGTCCTGTAAGGTCATCACAGGATCAGATGAAATCTCATATGTAGCAACAATTGTCTTGAGTTTGTTACACATGCAGTGGCCATGGAAAAACTACCACCTTGAAATGACAAAATCCAGTTCCAGTCCAAGGTCTGTCTGAGATTTGCTGAAGGAACTTGGGCAAGTCATTGAACCTTGCCTTGACTGCCTTTTAGCTGTAAAATCAGGCAGCCCATTATATCTGTCCTGCCTATGCCAAAGACATTTTTGTGAAAATTAATCACAAAAACATGAAACACATTTTTGAAAAGGCATAAAATGGTAAGTAAAAGGTGTTATTATTGCATCACTAATTACAGACCCAATATCTAGGCTCAGGGAAAATAAAATCCTTGGAGTCTATAAAATCCACCCATTCTCATGTGACCCGGGGGGTCCAGGCTTGACTTAAGGAACAGCCAAAGGAGAATACCATTCAGTGGTGCTGTAAAATACAACCCATAATTGCAAGTCAATCATACACATGGCATGAGGGTTGGTGAGTTATTCATCATAATGGAATACAGATAACAAGCTTATATTTGTAGCACTTTGACTCTAAGAGAAATTGCTTTGTTGTTTGATTTTTTAATGCACTGGAAAACTAAGGGGTGAAAGTAGCAGGTCACGTCACAGAAGCAAAGAAACCACAGGAGCTGAGGGAATAAAGGCCCAAATAAACATCTTTCTTCAAAAGTGAGTGTGTGGGCTAGGCACAGTGGCTCACACCTGTAATCCCAGCACTTTGGGAGGCTGACGCGGCTGGATTGCTTCAGTCCAGGAGTTTGAGACTGGCCTGGGTAACATGGTGAAACCCTGTCTCTAGAAAAAACACAAAATTAGCCGGGCGCGGTGGCTCACGCTTGTAATCCCAGCACTTTTGGAGGCTGAGGCAGGCGGATCACAAGGTCAGGAGTTTGAGACCAGCCTGGCCAACACAGTGAAACCCCATCTCTACTAAAAATACAAAAATCAGCTGGGCATGGTGGTGGACACCTGTAATCCCAGCTACTCGGGAGGCTGAGGCAGGAGAATCTCTTGAACCCAGGAGGTGGAGGTTGCAGTGAGCCGAGATCGTGCCACTGCACTCCAGCCTGGGCAACAGAGGTAGACTTTGTCGCAAAAAAAAAAAAAAAAAGAAAGAAAGAAAGAAAAGAAAGAAAGAAAAAGAAAAAACACAAAATTTAGCCAGGCATGGTGGTGCACGCCTGTAGTCCCAGCTACTCTGGAGGCTAAGGCAGAAGTATCATTTGAGCCTGGGAGGGGAGGTCGAGGCTGCAGTGACCAAGATAGCACCACTGCACTCCAGATGTCTCAAAACAAAACATAAAAAAATGTAAAGTGAGTGTGTGACATGTGTGACCAGGCCAGGTTCTGGAACCCAGGGCAAGGACAGCAGGACAAGAACTTCAGCATCTCCAGTAGCCACAGAGAGCTTTTGGGTTTTAAGGTCTCATCTGAAAGACACCCACACACAAAATAGCCTAGTATTCAATTTATTCTCTGTAGAAGAACAAAAGACTGAGTCAATGCCGCAAGGATCCGAACTTGGTTTCGGAGGCAGTCGGGAGCGGCCGTTTAAACACTAAACCATCTGCTTCAGGCAGGGAGCACATATATACTAAAGGACGGGGAAAGCAGTCATTCCTTTTAGAAAGAGTGCTTCTATTTTCATTATCATTTAAGGCTGTAGTCAGTGTTGAACAATAATAAGAAACTGGCTTGGAGAAAAAAATGCACCCAAATCACAGGCGTACACAATAAAAATGCTATTATAGACTTTTGCGAATATAAATAGTTTTTTAAATGAGGCTGCTAAGACTGGCATCCCAGATGCTACCTGAAAAAGAGTCATGTGTATATATTCCAGCAGTTGCACCAGTCACCAGTCTCAGATTGCTACCACAGAACTGACTGGGTCATTGTTTTGGCATGAATATCAACGCAGACTGGTTGTGGGGCAAAGAAGGAAGACGTGGATCGAAGTGGAGAGAGCACAAAGGGCAGAGAAAAGGGACTTGATGCTCAATGGGGAGAAATTGAAGAGGACAAAGGAATAGGAAGAATAAAAGGCAATAAGGACTGGCTTACTGGGAATCCTGCTAAACTATACAGCCTCAATTGTACCTAAGCACGGGCTTCACCTCATGATTTTGTCTTTGCCTTTAGCAACAATCCCAGATGGTCAAGGTGCAAATTTCTTTGCTTTCCTCTGTTCTGGTGAAGGCACTGCAATAATAAATGAGTATTCAGCAGGAGCATAATAATGCTGGCTTTCTCAGAGTTACCCCATGTACACATGAGCTCATAGATATCAAGGGGGCCTAGCCCTAGTCACAAAAGGGGGGCACATTGGAATTCCATGTGGAGGTCAAACGTCAATGTGAGTGATGTAAAGTGGGCAAAAGGAAGGACTTCCTGACGGTGGGGAGTGGTGAACACAGGAGGCATAGTCAGAAGAGCTGGCAGAATCCCAGACATGGGTCTTCCCAGAGGAGAAGATACTGGCTAGAGCAACCTCCGCATTTCCTTTTGAATTGTCCAGGTACAAGACACCTACTCAACCGGGCAGGGATGCTTGGTGGGTGGTATGCTGGACCTGAGACTACTGACCACCAGCTGGAGAAGGTGTGGGGGGATTGAAGATCTACCAAGTAAGTTTCAGCATCCTCAGTAGATCCTATCAGGCACTGGTGTTGAGTCCTTACGGTGCGAATAAAGAGATGAGCACGTGCCGGTGGAAACCACTAGCCAGCAGTTGAGAAAGTGGGAGTGGAGCTGGATCACTGCTGTCTCTAGAAAAAATACAAAATTTAGCCAGGCATGGTGGTGCGCGCCTGCAGTCCCAGCTACTCTGGAGGCTGAGGCAGGAGTATCATCTGAGCCTGGGAAGTCGAGGCTGCAGTGACCAAGATGGTGCCACTGGATCATCTGGATCATCTGGATGCTCCATCAGGGCCTTCTAAGCAGGACTCAAAAACAGTCTTCTCTTCTTTCCCTCTCCCAGAGGATGTCTCTCCACACTTGGCTCCTTAAGCTAGTGGCACCACCATTGTCCTAGTTTCTGGCTCCAAACCTAGTCACCTTTGTACTATATGCTGTTGCTGCTGCTCCCCCTCCACTCATTGTAATCTTTCTTCCACCAAGTCCTTAGGACTTCTCTCCCCTCCATCCTTTCTTTTCAAGCCCTTCTGGCCTACTCAAGCTTAAGTCATTTCTCCTCTGCAGAAGCTTCCCCTTCTTCTCTCATTTCCTTCATCCTTCCAGATCACCCTGGCATCACTTCCAGATTGATCTTCTAATACACTACTTGGATCATACCATTCCTCTGCTCAAAAACTTTCCAGCATTCCCCAGTGCCTATGGGACAAATCCTGTCATTTGAGACTCTCCCCAGTCCTCCTGCCTTAAACTTTCTTACCTAACCCCCTGTCACAGCCAAAGCCACCTTCCATTTTCCCACTGCCACATTATCTGCTGCTGTTATAATTTCTGCTCTGCCTAGACATGGTTTAGTCACCATCTCCACTGCTTGGCCTCAGCCTGCCTGAAATACTTCTCTTCCCTGAATGCACAATACACTTAGAGTCTCTGCCATCCTTCTGGCAATTCGTCACTCACTACCTGTGACATCTCATCTGTTTTACATAACATTGTGCTATTACTTAACATTTTGTCTCTTTCCCCACATCCCCATCAGGTTGACATTTTTTTGGTCTGCAAGCACCATCCAGGTTTTAATTTTGTATGTGCCTTAGCCTAGTACCCTGAACAGAGTAAGTGCTCACTAAATATTTATTAATTTAGGAGAGGGGAACCTTACGAACATTCTTCACTGACTTCCAAAAGGCTTTAGCCCCCATTCAGGCAACACTCCCCACGATCCAGGGCAAGCATCCCACCTCCTCTGACTTTTACAGCTCAGCTCCAATGAAAAATTCCAGAGCTTTTCCAGAAAGGCCTGCTACAAGTCAAGGTAGCTGCCAGCAGGGAGATTTCATGAAAGGTCTCAGGTTTTAACCCAGTAAGGTGGAGGCTAATTTGGGCTCGTGACTCATTAATCTCCACAGTTGGGGTTAGGAAGACAGACAGGCCCTGCCCTCATATTGCAAAAGCACATCCTTACCCCACTCCCCCCGGGTACACACATGCCCCACTGTGCACAGACACAGGCCAAGGCAACATAATCATCCATGGCACAAGTTTGAAACTTCATTCCCAAATAGCCCATGGAACTGAATTTCTGATATCTGAGTGCATACATGGATGTGCATTTTCCATTACTTGTTTAGGCAGACTATAAAACATCACTATAGAGGAGTCACCAATTGATGAACAGGTTGCAGGCTTCAAGTTCACGGGTTGGCTATTTGGAACTTAGAAGTGTTTTTCCCTGAAAGCAAGAGTGCCTGGGTTTTCCAGCCAACCTGCACAAACCCATTTAACCCTTGCATTATAATACCACAGAGTGATTTTTATTCTCTTCAGGAGGGGTTTGCAAATGTGAATGCCCGAAGTGGTCCGATGGACGATACATAAGCAAGGAAAGTCAGACCAGGAACACAGGGCATGATGGACATTGCATCTAAAAGGGGCCACCAGCCACCCCAGGCTCCAGCATCGGATGGCTGCCCTGGGAGAATGCAGACCCAATGCAGCACACTGGGAGAGGCCAAAAACCAAATTTTTATGTGAAATAGTTGGCAACTAATTTGAAAAAATTTTCAAATGAAACAAGATCTATCAGTAAGCCGAAATTGGCCCAGGCTTGCAACCTCTGCTCAATAATGTTGCTTCTGTGGAGAAAATGCATTTTAATTTCTACAAATCAACACCAGAAAGCATTTTCCCCTTTTCTGGCTCTTGCTGGGCACTATCTCCAAGGTAAGGCACTACCTTGTGTGAGAGAAGGCTAATGTCTCTGTGGTTCTCAAAACCCAAGGCCCCCTCACTGAGTTCGAGGACGTGACCTTTCCACTCCTTCCTGATGTGTCAAGGTCGTTGGTTCACAGGGTGTGTGCAAATTAGGACCTGCCTATGTTCTGCTTTTGTGGTGGTCATGGGGATTTATTATTGCTCCACTTTTTGTCTCTGTTTTCTTCTGATTATAAATGTTACATAGGTTCACTAACAGCAAATTTGGAAAATTTTCTCTCCTAAATGTAATCACTGGTTTTTGTTACTGTTGTTGTTGTTGTTTTTAGAGACAGAGTCTTGCTCTGTTGCCAGGCTGGAGCACAGTGGTGCAATCTCAGCTCACTGCTACCTCTACCTCCTGGGCTCAAGCGATTCTCCTGCCTCAGCCTCCCGAGTAGCTGGGACTACAGGTGTGCACCACTACCCCCGGCTAATTTTTTGTATTTTAATGGAGACGGGGTTTCACCATGTGACCCAGGGTGGTCTCGAACTTCTGAGCTCGGGGAATCCACCCACCTCGGCCTCCCAAAGGGCCAGGATTACAGGCGTGAGCCACTGCACCCAGCTGTAAAAGCAATCACTGTTGATGATTTATGTTTTCAATCTTTCCTTTTAAAATTTTTCTCATATTATACAAGTATTGTGGGTTGAATGATGCCCCTACTTCAAATACTTGTGTCCACATCCTAATCTCTGGAATCTGTGAATGCGACTTTATCTGGAGAAAGGTCTTTGTGATACAATAAAGGTGGGGATGTTGAGATGAGAAGGTCACTGGATTCTCCAGTTGGGTGACGGCCTTTATAAAAGAGAGACACAGACACACAGAAGAGGAAGAAGCAGTGTTACTAGGGAGGCAGAGGTTTGAGCGATGTGGCCACAAGTCTAGGAGTGCTAACGGCCCTGCAGCTGGGAGAGGCAAGGAGCAGGTTCTCTTTCAGAGCCTGTGGAGGGGCACAATCCTGCCAAATTTTGGACTTCCGGCCCCCAGAATTGTCAAAGCATTAAATTCCCGCCTTCCCAAGTTGTGGTAATTTGTTACAGCAGCCCAGGAAACCAATACGACAAGTAATACATGATAAGCGTAGAATGCAATTAATTCAAACAATACAGGATTACACCAAGTAAAATGGGAGAAAATCCCCTACATGCTACACAAATCCCACTCTATTCCATCATGAATAGTAACTGTTTCTAGGCCTTTTGCCACGGACTTCACACACACACACACACAAACATTTATATATATTTTATATGCTTTTTAAATAAATGAGATCATAGTATTCTGCAACTTGCTCTTTTTGAAATTCAGTATGTCTTGGGGATATTTGCATGTCTGAACATAAAGATCTGCCTTATCCTCCTCATTAACTGCAGTATATTCTATGAACATTGCCTATGTCATTGTTTTCATTAATTCTAAACTTATGAATGTGACAATATTACAATAATAAATCAAAGTTGGCTTGCTTGACTACAGTTCAAGCTATTTCTCCCCTTTTCAATCTACACATTATAATACATATCTACATGTTCACCAAGGAATTCTGGCTCTCCACCTGCTGCCATTGGAATTGGGTGTGCCCAAGTGACTTGCTTTGGCTAGTTCTGTGAGCAGGTCACTTGTGTCATTTCCTATGGGAAGCTTGTGCTCAGTTTGCCTCATTCTTTTTCCCCTGCCAAGCAATTGCAGAAGCACTGAGAGGGTGCTCACCATCAGCCTAGGTCTCCTGGTGAGCTCGACAGAGCAGAGGGACATACTGTGTGAGGAATAAACCTTGGTTGTTTAAAACCACAGAGACTAAGGGCTTTTTGCTACTGCAGTATAACCCAACCAATCACAACTGAGCATATATAACTGACATCATCTGTATTTTTATATATAGAATATATATATAAAACTAAAGAAAGCTTAATATAAGTATTTTGACAGAGAAAAGTGTGGTTTATTAAAGCCTGCTCAGTATTAATCAACAATATCACTTTGTTTTTTGTTTTGGTTTTGTTTGTTTTTGAGATAGGGTCTCATTCTGTCACCCAGGCTAGAGTACAGTGGTGCAGTCACTGCTCACTGCAGCCTTGGCCTCCCCAGGATCAAGCAATCCTCCCATCTCAGCCTCCTGAGTAGCTCAGACTACAGGTATGCATGACCATGTCCAGCTAACTTTTTTGTATTTTGTAGTGACAGAGTTTCTTTCTTTTTTTCTTTTTTTGAGACAGAGTTTCACTCTTGTTGCCCAGGCTGGAGTGCAATGGTGCAGTCTCAATTCACTGCAACCTCTGTCTCCCAGGTTCAAGTGATTCTCCTGCCTCAGCCTCCCAAGTAGTTGGAATTACAGGTGCCCAACACCATGCCTGGCTAATTTTTTTATTTTTTTAGTAGAGATGGGGGTTTTCCCATGTTGGCCAGGCTGGTCGCAAACTCCTGACCTCAGGTGATCCGCCTGCCTTGGCCTCCCAAAGTATGGGATAACACGAGTGAGCCACCACGCCCAGCCTGAGACAGGGTTTCACCATGTTACTCAGGCTGGTCTGGAACTCCTAGACTCAAGTAATCCACCCACCTCGGCTTCCCAGAGTGCTGGGATTACAGGTGTGAGCCACCGCACCTGGTATCAACAATATTACTAACAATACAATTTTACTTCCTATTTAGTCATTTTTCCTTTTTACATTTTCATTAAGATGATGAACTTAGTGACAAAGGAAATGAAACACCACATTTTCAGTATCACAAATACCACACTAGCCATAAATCAATAAATGCGTTTGGTGAATATGCAGGTTCATGGCTTTGCTTTCAAGTCTAGTAAATGCCACTACGCTCCGCGTCTATTAAAAAACAATGGGCTTCAGGTTGTTGTCTATGGTTTCATGTATATTTGAAATAACAATGCTCTGTGTGCTCAAAGAACACCCCTTCTCTCTTGCTCAGATTGGCAGGTACTGTTAGCTTCACGGAGGGGGAAGTACAGTTCTCTGATCAACAGTGATGCCTCAAGTTGATTAAAGAACGTTGTTTGTAGAACTGGAAGGGGATCAAAATGCCTTCCATTCTCCAAGTCAGAAAAGATAAGGCCCTGAAGGCTTAAATGGTAAACATGACAAGAGCCTTATGGTTTCAGTGAAAGATATCTAAGATCTAAGCCCTTTCTCTTCAGGGAGGAAGAATATTTTTTAATGATCTCTCTTAAAATGTCAGATTTAATAGGAAAAAAAAAGTGAAAAGGAAAGCCCTCTGCTTCCCCCACCCAAACACTGCAATCAGAGGAGGTTCCTGAATCACGGCTCTGACCCTATCACAATTCCACATGGAAGATGAGCAGTAAATACCCACAGCCTCCCACTCTCCTGTGCTTGATCACAGCAGCCAGATACACAATGAAGGAGGCCTCTGATGATGATGACATTTTATTTAAAATTCAAATCTTTACAAAACGCCAGGCTTCCCATCACCTGGTACGAAAAGTCTTTAAGAGAGGATCCTAAGCTGGAGGATACAGTCTCATTCCTCGCAGGTAGAAAAAGGGGTGGAACGAAGAAGACTGTTCTCACCCACAAGAGCTCCCAGCCTCACTGCCCTCTCCAAGTGGGTCTTGTTTGTAGAACTGGAAGGGGATGAAAATGCCTTCAGTTCACTGCCCTCTCCTCAGTTGATCTTGTCATAACAAAAGCGGCTAGACACTGTGCAAGGATTCCTGAGTGAATTCTGGGCCCAGTGTAAATCAGTGCTACTGAAGATGAACGGCCTGTGGGCTAATATACATTGGCAGAGTTCTCTGCCCCTCAGCTTGAACTAACTGAGGCAGCATTAGCCATCATGTATTTACTTTTGTCTAGCCTCTAGATTACCAGCCTGGTTCTCCTATTCCTTTTTAATTTTCCTTTTTTGAGACAGTCTCACTCCGTCACCCAGGATGGAGTACAGTGGCATGATCACAGCTCACTGCAACCTCCGCTTCCTGGATTCAAGTGATTCTCATGGTTCAGCCTCCTGAGTAGCTGGAATTATAGGTGTGTGCCACCACACCCAGCTAATTTTTGTATTTTTAGAGAGATGGGGTTTCGCCATGTTGGCCAGGCTACTTTTGAACTCCTGGCCTCAAGTGAACCACCCACCTTGGCCTCTCAAAATGGGATTACAGGCATGAGCCACCACACCCAGCCTCCATTCCTTTTTTAATAACATTGTTTATGCTGCTCTCAAATACTTAACAAATACTATAGTTTTAAATATAATTTATTGAGTTCAAACGATTATTATGAATCATGGTAGGCAGAATTCTGAGATGGCTCCCAAAGATTCTTGAACTGTGGCGTACACATTTTTCCTAGTTATTCAGTCAGTGCTAATCTAGGTGCCACTCCGAGGAGATTTTGTAGATGAAATTGAAATTTTTTAGATTAAAAAAAAAGTCCCAAATCAGCGGACGTTAACATAGGAGATTATCCTCAGTGGGCCTGATCTGATAAAGGAGGCTGTAAAGTGCCTGGCTTCCTCTGATGAAAGAGACCGGAAGTGTGCGAGGGCATGGCAAGGAACTGCAGGGGCCTCCAAGAGCTTACAGCACTGCTGGCTAACAGCCAGCAAGAGCAGTGCGGCCCCAGCCCTACAACCACAAGGAACTAAATTCTTCCAACAACCATGTGAACTTGAAAGGAGACCCCAAGCTCCAGAAGTGATTGCAGCCCAGTCAACACCTTGATTTTGGCCTTGTGAAACCCTGAGCAAAAAATCTAACTCGGCCATGCTCAGACTTCTGAAATACAGAAACTGTGAAATACGCCAGGCATGGTGGCTCATGCTTATAATCTCAGCACTTCAGAAGGCTGAGGCTGGTAGATCACTTGAGCCCAGGAGTTCAGCCTGGGCAACATGACAAAACCCTATCTCTACAAAAAAAAAAAATACGAACACTAGCCAGACATGCTGGTGTGCGCCTGTGGTCCCAGGTACTTGAGGTGGGAGATGTCTTGAGTCAAGGAGGCGGAGGCTGCAGTGAGCTGAGATTGTGCCAGGTCACTCCAGCCTAGGCAACAGAGCCAGACCCTGTCAAAAAAAAAAAAAAAAAAAAAACAGAAAAGAAAAGAAACTGTGAGATAATAAAGTATTGTTTTTAAGCTGCTAAATTTGTGGTAGCTATGCAATAACAGAAATCTAGTACAATCAGATATAGCATATTTGCTCTGGCCTAAAATGTAAAGAAAGTTAGGTACAAACACAATTTTAAATTTTATACCTCATTCTTCTTCCTTTAGAACCAGGTACAAAGGAATAGAATGTCTTTTCCTTTATTTATTAAATAATAAAATGTAAATTGGGCCAGGTGCAGTGGCTCATGCGTGTAATCCCAACACTTTGGGAGGCCAAGGCTGATGAATTGCTTGAGGCCAGGAGTTCGAGACTAGCCTGACCAACATGGCAAAACCCCGTTTCTACTAAAAATACAAAAATTTGCCAGGTGTGGTAGCATGCACCTGTAGTCCCAGCTACTCAAGAGGCTGAGGCATGAGAGTCACTTGAATGCAGGAGGTGGAAGTTGCAGTGAACCGAGATCACACCACTGCACTACATTTTAATACCTTATTCATATTTATCTAAAACCTAGAAGTTTAGGGTCATTACTAAATACTCCTTATTCTCTTTTTCATAACCTTCCTATTGTAATTACAAGGTTTTAGAATTCAGTTTATCAATATGAGATGTAAAATGGGATTCACTTTCCCAAGTTCAAACATATACAGTAACAAAATAGCAAAATAAGCCAAAATACTTTATGTAATGCATTTATCCAATGAAAAAGTATATTCCGTGACTTGTGATAGAAATCCTGCAACATGGATGAAAACTTAATTTCATCAATTAATACAAACAAATTAAATAATAGTAATGTTTCTGTTTTGGAATTATACATTGCTATTCACATCACTAAATTTTCTCCTAATATGCTTCAAGACAAAGAATTTTCTTTTTCTTTCCTGTATTAATCATTGAAGCTTAGTTTCTAATTAATTTTGGAGCATCAGAGCCTTTCAGCTCCTTGAATAAAGATATTGTTAAAATTCTAAGGTTTTGTTTGTTTGTTTGTTTGTCTGACTCAATTAATTGGATGCATTTTAATGCCAAGTTTCCAAGACACAGAGAAGACTTTAGGAAAGGCACTCAAAAAAAAAAAAAAGAAAAAAAAAAATCAATGAAGCAGCGCCCCTTAGTGGTAAAAGGACAAAATTATCAGTACAGTAAAGATCTTGCTGAGGTATACAATTGGTAAGCGCAAAATAATTTTCTCTTTAAAAAATTAGAAAGAGTTAAGTAGAACATTTTAGAGTAATCATTGCAAAGTGGATTATGGGATTCACAGGGTGTTTAGAAAGCCAAAAGGGAGTCATTGCATCTGCTGGGGAAAGTGAAAACCAAGTATTAACAGCCTTTAACGTGTAGGAAATTAAATTATCCCTAATACAAGTAGCAGAGTAATCTCAACAGCCATTTGTCCTCCAATGACTCTTTCACTGAGATGAAGTACAAATAAAAGTAAGCTGATTTTGTAGATTTATGGGGTAATTTTAGGTACAGTATTTACATGACCCTTTAGCATCATTGATTCATTAATATCAATATTCAGCAACATAAGACCTGCCAGCCATACTTTACGGTTGCAATCACTAAGGCTCAGGGAAATGAGAGAAGTGGTAGAGTCAATGATTGGATGTCATTGTTTCCAGTTCTGTAACCCTGTAACTGGGTTCATCCATGGTCCACCGCATATAATGTACTCCATCCTAGAACTCTCCTTGTTTATTAGCTAAAAGGTATATGGCTTAGTCATTATTGTGTGAACTCTGTAGCCCAACTGCTTGGGTTCAAAGTCTGGGTTTCCTGTAATCCCAGCACTTCAGGAGGACAAGGTGGGAGGATGCCTGAGGCCAGGAGTTTGAGCTCAGCTGGGACAACATAGCAAGACCCTGTCTCGACAAAAAGAACAAAACAAAACTTAAAACTTAAAAACAAAACAAAATAAAAAACAAACAAACAAACAAAAAACCCTGACTTTGCTTTACATTGAGTGTGTGGCCTGGGGAATCACTTCAGTCCTTCTTTACTTCAGTAGAAGTGGCAAGACATTGTGTTGAGGATTAAATGAGGAAATACAGTAACTGTTTGGAGAAATGCCTGGCACCTAGTAAAAGTTTGAGAAACCTTAGTTGTAATTAGCTGATATTGCATAGATTGACAAATTCTTCAAAGCGTTGCAAACTTTGGGTTCTGTTTAAACTCAGGATGTATTCCAGCTATCAATAATGGTGAATTACTTGGGAGGAGTAGACTTTGGATGGAAATAGAGCTTCACTGTTTATACTTGGCATACTTCAGTACTATTTGAATGTGTTACAACATGTATGTCGTACTATTGTAATTTTAAATAAATAAATACAGAATATTTCGAAGTTTGCTTCAGTAATCCACCCTGGCCCTTGGAGTTCATTTGCTGGAATTTCTTCCAGGCATTTAACCCCCCTGTCCTTTTAGCCCTTTGCAAAGATGTCTACCCCACCCCAGGCTAATTTTTTGATGAGATCTTTTGATTACAATCCAGTAGTTGCTGATGGCTGCACTCCAAGAGCACATCTGCAAGAAGGCATGTCAATGCTACAAACTCCTCTGCAGTGTAAGCACACTGGTGCTCCGCCTGAAGATTGAAGTCACACACCAAAGAAAACAAGCCACAGTCACAAATTTCTGTCGGCAACAGAGCACTGAAAACTGTCACAGCATTCTCCTGTCTGGATGTCAGGCTGTCCATCTGCACTTAGATTGACAAGGAAAGGGAAAACTGAAAGGAGAAGCAATCTCCAGGCATCCTTCCCAGTGTTGCACTGTAGCCCAGAGCACACCAGAACATGCAGGCCACTGATGCTCTCCCACCTCCTAGAGAACTATGCAATTTAGAACTGCCCTAGAAATCTTGAGCAGCTTCTAGCCGGGTGTGGTGGTGGGCGCCTGTAATCCCAGCTATTTGAGAGGCTGAGGCAGGAGAATTGCTTGAACCTAGGAGGCGAGGGTTGCAGTGAGTGGAGATCACACCACTGTCCTCTAGCCTGGGTGACAAAGCGAGACTCTGTCTCAAAAAAGAAAAAAGAAATCTTGAGCAGCTTCATGAGGACATTTAATATCTAGTGAGGGATTTTTGAACAAATAGCCCTACACAACTCTTGGACAAGTTCCTTAATCTCCTTTACAAAGAGAATAATTAGTTAGGGTGATGATAGCTGCTATAACAAAAGTTTATTTCTCCTTTACAAGAGTCCAGTGTGGGCCAGGCATGGTGGGTCACACCTATAATCCCAACACTTTGGGAAGCCGAGGCAGGCAGGATCACCTGAGGTCAGGAGTTTGAGACCAGCCTGGCCAACATGGCGAAACTTTGTCTCTACTAAAAATACAAAAAGTAGCTGGGCATAGTGTCGTACACCTGTAGTCCCAGCAACTTGGGAGGCTGAGGCAAGACAGTTGCTTGAACCCAGGAGGCAGAGCTTGCTGTGAGCCAAGATTGCACCACTGCACTCCAGCTTGGGCCACAGAGTGAGACTCTGTCTCAAAAAAAAAAAAAAAAGATAATCCACTGTGGACGCTCCTGGGTCAAAGGCAGCAGCACTCTGCTGTGAACAGCCCTTCAGGGACCCAAGTTGATGAGGGGTCTGCCATCTCTAATGTTGGCTTCCAAAATCCCCTGGGCATTGGTTTCCAGCTGGTAGAACAAGAAAAGGAGCATGCATGGGAGGTTTTTATGGGCCAGGCCTGGAAATGGTGCCATTATATTCCGCCAACTAGAACTCAGTCACATGGCCACACCTGTATATCTGCAAGGCAAGCTAGGAAACGTGGTTAATCTGTATGCCCAGAGAAAAGGGGGGCATGGATTTGGCAAACAGAGGACCAGAACCAGTCTCTGCCACAAGAAATCACATATTTACACTGAAGAGTTGTGATAAAGATTAGAGATCATGTGGTGATGTATCCTTGGCCTATGGGGGCATGGAGGTTGGGAAAGACACACCAAATGTGAAAAGAGGTGAGCAGCAGAATGCCCAATTGGAGGCCAGATAGTGGGCTGAGCTACAGTAGTCACAAGTAACAAAGGTTAAGGTGCTGGCAGAGCAGACTGACTCATTTAGGGATAAGAGATTTGAACTAGGTCACTCAGGTAGTCATCCATGCTGTTCACCAAAGGGCTTCAGTGCTCTGCCTTCAGGCCATGAGGCAGCACACGCTTCCTGCCCCACCCACCCCTATTGTGTAGTCAACAGGCAGAAGTGAAATGCGTCACTTCCGGACTGAGCTTTTAACTGCTGGGATGAGATTCTCTGGGGGACTTTTTTCCTTTGCCAATGACCACACGTCTGTGTTCCAGAGAGGGCCTGCTCCATCAGCCTGAGTCCTGGAAAAGGGCACAGAGCATAGGCTCTTGGTGCCCAAGCAACATCTTGTTATTTTAAGTCACTGAGATTTTTTATTTTTTATTTTTTTGAAATGGCCCTTGGCTCTTGTTACCCAGGCTGGAGTGCAATGTCACAATTTTGGCTCATTGCAACCACCACCTCCCAGGTTCAAGCAATTCTCCTGCCTCAGCTTCCCGAGTGGCTGGGATTACAGGTATGCACCACCAAGCCCGGCTAATTTTTGTATTTTTAGTAGAACAAGGTTTCTCCATGTTGGTCAGGCTGGTCTCGAACTGCTGACCTCAGGTGATCCACCCTCTTAGGCCTTCCAAAGTGCTGGGATTACAGGCGTGAGCCACCGCAACTGGCCATGTCACTGAGATTTTTAAAGTTGTATATTACCACAGCATAAACTGGCTTATTCTTACAGGTATAGACACCTTTTTCAGGCAAGAGGCATCAGATGGCCTGTCAGGCAAATCAACCAACCAACCAACCAACCAACAAAAAGGCACTCTTGTCCATTTTAGCTCATTAGTTCCAAGAATTAAGGAATCATGATTTTTAAAACATAATTTATACATTATTGCCAAAATGCAAGCAAAGGAAGCGCTTAATGGACCTCGAATTATTTAAAATACCAATAAAGCCAACTTTCAATAGAACCTCAGACATACTCTCTTCCTTAGATCATTTATCCCAATTTGAAGAAAGTTTAAAGCTACCAAGTGCTAAGGAGCGATCTTATGGGCATATTAGTATCTAATCAACACCCTCCCATAACCTGGTGTAATCAGAAATAAAAGAAAATGAACATGGGGGAGCTTTGGAGGGAACTGGGCAGCTGCCTGGAACATACTTATGTAGGGGACAAATCTGGCAACTTGACTGTCCTCTGGGCTCTCTAGAACTGACCTCCTGAGTTAGGGACAGCCTCCTGCACTGATGGTTGCCTTACAGGCCAGCTCTGTGCTGTTTTCGTAATTCGTACAATTCCACCTCAGATCTCATTCACATCAGCTCAAACTGCAGGATAACTTGACGTGGAAGTACAATGGGTGGGAGATGGTGGCTCTCTTTAATGCATTCCCCTAGAGTGACAAGAGCCATCCAACAAAGCATCCTCAGTTCTGCCTGCTTCAGCATCACAGGAAGTCTGATGTTTCCAGCCAGCTGGTTGAGCTGCCTTAACTAGAGCTCACCAAGCAGACTATAAAGTCCCTAAATGCAGGACCTGTATTTCACTCATCTGTGAATAGCACGGTAATTACTTACGAGCCTGCTTTGAATTCAGTCAGATTCTGGCTTGAATATTGATCCCACCACTTAATAACTGGGTAACCTTGGCCACTTAACTTCCCTAACCCTGCTTTATAGTTTATAAGATAGGAATGATAATTCCCCATTCCTTTGACTTGTTGTGGAAATTAAATGGGACACGTATACAAAGCTGCTAGTGCAGCTCAAAAGTCTTAGTTGAGTGGCTGGAAGAACAGTGGATTCTACCCAAACAAGGGTGTGTGATCTCAGAAGAGACCGTGTGTATCTCTTTATCAAGAGGTACAGGCTGGGCGTAGTGGCTCACGCCTGTAATCCCAGCACTTTGGGAGGCTGAGGTGGGAGGATCACTTGAGCCCAGGAGTTTGAGACCAGCCTGGGTAACATAGTGAGACACTCCCATCTCTACAAAAAAAAAAGAAGAAGAAAAGAAAAAAAAAAAGCTAGGCGTGGTGGAGAAGATCGCTTGTGCCCAGGAGTTCGGGGACTGCAGTGAGCCGTGATCATGCACTACACTCCAGCCTGAGTGACAGAGCAAGACCCTGTTCAAAGAAAAAAAAAAAAAAAAAGCTATTAATACAAACATGTACGTTTGTGATTGTGTCACAGTGGCAGTTTAAAGGAGAAATCCTTTGCCAGAGGTTGCAAAAGCTATAAAAGTTGGAGTGGAACGGTGCTTCAAGGGAAGAGATTGGTTTTCATTTTATTTGCATTGTTTGAATATATAAGTACATGATAACTTCAATAGGGATACCAAACCAAATAAATAAATTTTAAAAAGAACATGAAAGGCCAGGCACAGCAGCTCACACCTATAATCCCAACACTTTGGGAGGCCGAAGCAGGTGGATCGCTTGAGACCAGCCTGGCCAACAGAGCAAGACCCGCCCCCCTCACCCCCTATCTCTACAAAAAAAGAAAAAAACTTTTTAAAAAGTACATGTAATTTAAAATGAATACAACTTTTTAGAAATGTTCGGCTGGCAGGGTTGCCGGCTTATTTGGTGAGTCTTTCACCTCGTTTGGAGATAGCGAGAGCAACGAAGAGAAAACATTAATTACCGGGTATTAGTATTAATATGGCGGCTCCATTCCCACATGGACCTGGGGGGACAAAAACTCCTAATCTTGGACAGC
>NW_012115043.1:4930170-4936981 GCF_000951035.1 Colobus angolensis palliatus | reverse complement strand
GCTGCGAAGCTGACATCGTCTGCTTTGCAGCCACAGGTTTCCTGACCTGCCTGCACTGGTGCCCCAGACTTTCCCCCCTGTGGAGAGAGCCTCTTCACCGTAGCTTTGTGAACTATCTGGGCCCGCACTGGAGAGGAAAGTCACGGGGAGGTTGGACTGGGGACTCCTGGGCCCCTGTCCTTGGTGTCTAGGCTGCAAGGGTGGCCGATAGAACGATGCACGTTACTGGCTCTCTTCCCCCATGGGAGGATGAGCATGGGATGGGGGTCCTTGTCAGCGAATGTTTGGAATCCTCCAAACATTGTGATTAAGATGAACATTTCAGTTAGAGCTTGGCTAACCAGCTCTCAGATACGGGCCTGGTGGAAAACCCACCTCTGCCCGTTGCTTGCACGGATCATTTTCTCCATTCAATCTTTTGGCTCTTGGAGGCTGCTGAGCACGTGCAGAAGCTTGACACAGAGCCAACTTGAAATTGCTGGGCATCATACACAAGTGGTATAAATGTGAGGGTGCTTCATTTGAATGTGTGTGTCAATGATGAGTTAACACTGAAATATTCAGGTTATGCTGAAAATGTGCTTGTTCGTTGTTAAATCAGTCATTCTCTCCGGCACCTCTGGCAACACCATAAACCACGTTGAGCTTGTATTTATCACAGCTTCCAAAAAAATGAGGGTGCTCAATATACCTGAGCTTTGGGTCTTTTAAAAACTCCCACCGTGGAGTTAAGACTGGAAGTTATTTTGTATGCCAGAGCACCGTGACATTTAAATAAACCAGGTTTGAAAACATTGTCTAATCTCTTACATTTTGAATTATGTTTCAGATGGGAAACTCTTGTCTAGTGATGTGACTCATTACGTGATCCCAGACTGGAAAGTTGTTCAGGATTATCTTGAGATCCTTGAGTTTCCTGAATTGAAGGGAATTATTTTCATGCAAACAGCTTGTCAAGCAGTGCAGCATCAAAGAGGCCGGAGGTATACGTCTTGCATTCTTTATTTCTATATAGCATAGGTTCCCCCCCGCCTTAGAAAAGGTCCCTTGTTGGAGGGGGATGGGAGGAATTCATTATTTTGTCAGAAAGGACTTTTAAACTAATTTTGTATTCTCTTTGATAGTGAGGAATGCAGTAACATTATTTTATATTTCTGCTGCAACACCTGGCCAAGAGATCTGACTGTAGATCAATAAACTGCAGTGTCCCCAGTATGTGGGTATTTAAGATTCTAGTGTGAATTGGCTTTTGGCTTGCATTTTTATAGTGGCAGGATTACTGCTTATTTCTTGTTGATAATGTGTATTATTTAATCTTATTTATAGATACAGTGTTTCAGAAGCATACATTCTTTTCTTGGGGAAAAGAGTACTTTATTTTTAAATTTTAGACTCCTTTATTGGGGATGCAAATTGTAATGATTTATTCAGTGAAACCAGAAATAGCTTGTTTTATTTTTAGATTACTAGTGTAACTACCAGCCACAGTCATTGTATTTGCTAAAACAAAGGATTTCTAATTGAACCAGTCTAAAATTCTTGCCTTGTACTTAAATGAAGAATAGTTGTCTACCTTTTAAACAAATACTTTAAAAAACGATTACGATTTCGCTTCCTTTAATGTTGAGAAAGGTTTATGACTTGAACTTAAGACTGTATGGAAATAGCATATTAGAATTATATGTCCAACCTCTTAACACTCTAAGTTATTTAATAAGCACAAACTATGCATTTATTCTTCTTTAAAATGTTGTGGTTTCTTCAGGCCTTGGTAATAAAAGATGAAGTGTTTTTATTTGTATATGAAAATGACAAATTGTCCTCTTATTATATGTTCAGTTCAAAAAACGTACATTAACCAGATTGTGTGCAGGTTTTTTTCAGATAGAATATTTTTCAATGAGCTTCAAGTTGATTTTGTTCAGACACCAAGATATAGATGTTTATACAGATCCAAATTTAAATGCTGCTCCAGGTGTCATATTTCAATTTCTGCTCCTAAAATCAATTTGTTGTTATCATTCGGATTGCTAACACACTGTGAGCCTTTTCAACTTCTGTTTTCTAAAATATTTTTAATGTTAAGGATTGTTTTAGAAACCAATTCCTGGGACATTCAAAGACAAAGAGTTGGAATTTAAACGTCTTTTCTCCTGAACATTTCAAGAGTAGTTAATTTGATAAAAAATTATTGGTTTTCCACTGCCTTACCATGTCTTTGAATATACTGAATGTGAAAACAAAAGATGAGGAGTTATGAAATAGGGCCATATGATAATACCCTGATTTTGTTCGTTGGGTAAGCACTTTTTAAGCTCTTAGTTCCAGGCCTTGGGGAATAAAAAAGTTGTTGTTGTTGTTGTTTTTTCTTGAGATGGACTCTGGTTCTGTCTCCTGAGTTGGAGTGCAGTGGCACGATTTTGGTTCACTGCAACCTCCACCTCCTGGGTTCAGTGTTTCTCCTGCCTCAGCCTCCTGAGTAGCTGTGATTACAGGCACCCGCCACCACGCCCGGCTAATTTTTGCATTTTTTGAAGAGATGGGATTTCACCATGTTGGTCAGACTTGTCTCGAACTCCTGACCTCGTGATCCGTCCACCTCGGCCTCCCAAAGTGCTGGGATTACAGGCATGAGCCACCACACCCGGCCCAAAAGAAGTCTTAGTCCCTCTCATAACAAGCCTATTATCTTGCTTGGGTTAGATGGAAGAAACAAGACAGTTACTATGAAGCACCTTAGACACATGAAGGATAATTTAATGTGGACTATGCTAAGTGCAGAAGTAAACGTGGGGTGGAGGGATTAGGCCGGAAAATCCTCTGGGGGAAATGGATTTGAGACTGGTCTTTAAGGACATATTACGAGTACGATTGAAGAAGAGAAAGAAATCAGCAAGTTTGGGACTTGGCACTTTACCTGTTAAGCAACCAGCAGGTGCATTCAGGTTGACATAGCTAAATGACCCAAATTGTCTGAGTGCTAGAAAGTGTCATTTATTGAAGGCTAACATTAAAATTAATAATAGGCATTGAATACATAAGATCCGGGAGACTTTATCATTATTAATAAAGTTTATTAATTCAGCCTTCCTAAGTGTTAAGTGTAAGTTATTTGACTTTTTTAAATTGACAGATTAAAATTATATATATTTGGCCATGCCCAGTGGTTCATACTTATAATCCCAGCACTTTGGGAGGCCAAGACAGGAGGATAACTTGAGCCCAGTTCAAGACCAATCTGTGCAACATAGTGAGACCCCTGTCTCTATTTAAAAATTTACTTTAAAAAATCATACATATTTATGGTATACAACGTGATGTTTTGAAATATGTATACATTGTGGAAAGGCTAAATCAAGCTACTTAGCATGTGCATTACTTTACATACTTACCATTGTTTTGGTGATAATTAACTTTTTATATTTAACTGAACTTGGCCTAGCAGAAGCTCTCTAGTGTTTTTTTTCATGTAATGTTGGGGAACATTTTGTTTTGTTTTTCAGTTCTTCCTTGGAGATTTTTGAGATGCGAGTAAATAATTCATTTTATCCAATATGCTTTTAGGAACATTCGTGGTTAGGAAAGTTTTGTCAGTTAATAATCCCTGGTCCGTCTGGTGTCTGATATAGGATGCTTTGCTTGTTCCTTTTGACTCCCTCCTGAATTCCTTCTGTATAGCTTCAGAGAGTCTCCATATTTCATGCCTCAGTTTCTTGATGGTATATAAGATTGGCATCAGGCCAGGCTCAGTGGCTCACACCCCTAATCCCAGCACTTTGGGAGGCCGAGGCAGGTAGATCACTTGAGGTCAGGAGTTTGATACCAGCCTGGCCAACATGTGAAATCCTGTCACTACTAAAGATACAAAAATTAGCCAGATGACATGGCACAGGCCGGTAATCCCAGCTACTCAGGAGATGGAAACAGGAAAATCGCTTGAACCCGGGAGGCGGAGGTTGTGGTGAGCCGAGATCGTGCTACTGCACTCCAGTCTGGGCAACAAAAGCAAGACTCTGCCTCAAAAAAAAAAAAAAAAAGATTGAAATTGTAGAATATTATGGTTGGAGAGATCTGAAAGGTCACATGATCTAACTTCCCATCCACTACCTCAGTGTTCTCAACATGAGTGATATATCAACCTTGTTTCTAAAAGAAAAAAATCCTCCTGGATACCAGTGTTAATTTATTTTCTTCTGTTGTTATTTAAATATGTTTAAACATAAATCTCGGTATAAGTCCTCATGTTTAAGTACTTTAATACAATCCTAGTTTAAGTTAAATAAAGTTACAAAATCAGAAAACTGCAAATGAACATTATTCAGTGTGACAGATAACATTGTTTTGCTGAAACGAAATCACCAGAGTTGGGTTTAACAATGGAAAGACATAACCTTTAATCTGGTTATATTTGTAATAAGATTACCTATTTTGATTTCAACAATATCAATGCAGAGAATGCTTGTTCTCATAAGTATATTGCACAGAACAAGTATGACTAATATCAGGTCTTCTGTCATTCAGGATAATCACATGTTCTGCCATCTAATAATCTTCAAATAAATGCTTATTTAATGAGGAGTCCCCCTGACAACTCTGTGAGGCTCTTTTGTCCACCGTGTTCATGTGTTCACATGTGTGTTAGTTTATTCAACAAATGTTCACCAAGAGACTATATGTGCCAGAAACTGCTAGCACTGAGAGTACAGTGGCGAACCAAAGCAGACAGAGTCCTGGCAGGGTGACAGGCAGTAATCGGGCAATCACACAAACAGATGCAGAACTGCAGCTGTGACAAAGGCACTGAAAACAGGGCACCAGGAGAGCCCAGACCAGCCAAGGAGGCAAGGAAGGGCATTTCTGAGGGGGCTGCCTAGGCGGAGGTCTAAGGGTTGGCTTAAACCAGACAGAGTGGAGGAAAGCTTTCAAGGTAGAGGAAAATGCCTGAGGCCCATGGGGAGGGGCCTGTGGCACACCGCTGGAGCTGAAAGAACGCCTGGGTGGGCTGGAAGTCCTCATGGCCTCAGGGATATCAGGGAAAAATTTTAAGCAAAATGAGATAACATGATCAGATTCCTGTCCTAAAAGGATTACTCAGTGGTAGTTCACACCTGTAATCCCAACCAACACTTTGAGAGGCGGAGGTGGGTGGATCGCCTGAGGTCAGGAGTTGAAGCCCAGCCAGGCCAACATGGTGAAGCCCCAGCTCTACAAAAATCCAAAAATTAGCTGGGCATGATGGTGGGTGCCTATAATCCTAGCTACTCAGGAGGCTGAGGCGGGAGAATTGCTTGAACGTGGGAGGCAAAGGTTGCAGTGAGCCAAGATCACGCCATTGCACTCCCATCTGGGCAAAAGAGCAAAACTCCATCTCAAAAACAAAACAAAACAAAACAAAACAAAAGCAGGATTACTGGGCCAGGTAGAGAAGAGGCCTGGAAAAAAGAAGGGAGGAGGCTTTTGCTTTAGTCCAGATGAGGGAATGTTGGTAGCTTAGAGATAGAGAGAAATAGATGTTTACAAGACTTGCTTAATAGGTAAAAAAATCTATAAAACTTCCTAAATGTGTAACTAAGAGAATTGAAAACCTGTCAACATTGAAACTGAAAACATCATATACAGCCGGGCGCAGTGGCTCACGCCTGTAATCCTAGCATTTTGAGAGGCCAAGTTGGGCAGATTGCCTGACCTCAGGAGTTCCAGACTGGGCAACATGGTGAAACCCCATCTCTACTAAAATACAAAAAATTGGCTGTGTGTGGCGCACGCGTGTAGTCCTAGCTACTCGGGAGACTGAGACATGAGAATTGCTTGAACCTGGGAGGCGGAGGTTGCAGTGAGCCGGGATCACTCCACTGCACTCCAGCCTGGGTGACAGAGCAAGACTCCATCTCCAAAAATAAATAAATAAATAAAAATGAAAACATCACACACATATGTTCATGGCAGCTTTCTTCATCATAGCCAAAAGATGGAAACATCCCAAATGTCCATTAATTGATTATGGTTAAGCAAAATGTGGACTATCCATATAGGGGAATATTATTCAGCCGTAAGATGGAGTGACGTGCTGATACATGCTACAACGCGGATAAACCACAAAAACATGCTAAGTGGAAGAAGCCAGCGCACGCATAAAAACATCATATGTTGTATAATTCCATTTATGTAAAATGTCCAGAATAGGTATATCAATATCAACAGAGACAGAAAGTAGATTAGTGGTTGCCAGGGCCTGGGGTCAAGAGGAATAGGCAATGACTGCTTAATGGATGGATACAGGTTTCTTTTCCGAGTGATTAAAATGTTCTGTAATTAGATCGATGGTGATGGTTGCATAACTGTGACTATAATAAAAACCACTGAATTGTGTGTGTTTTAAGGGCAAATTTTTTGGTATGTGAATTGTATCTCTTTATAAAGCTGCTGTTTTTAAAAATCTCTAGAACTAGAGATAGATTTAGGTATGTGAGATGGTGGGGAAGGTGGGGTCAAGGGTATCACTGAAGTTTCTGGTTTACATGACTAGATGGAGAGAGGGAAAGCTAGAGGAAGCCTGGGGCAGGGAAGTCAAGGTCCAGAGTTTGAAGTGTCTCTGGGGCATCTGAGAGGGCCTCACTGACGCCAAATGGCAGTGCAGTTAGAAGGCAGTCGTTCAGATGGCCCCAAATGTACTCCATAAAAATGTTTTGTGGCCGGGTGCGGTGGCTCACATCTGTAATTCCAGCACTTTGGGAGGCCAAGGCGGGTGGATCACGAGGTCAGGAGATCGAGACCATCCTGGCTAACACGGTGAAACCCCGTCTCTACTAAA
>NW_012115043.1:4922271-4930120 GCF_000951035.1 Colobus angolensis palliatus | reverse complement strand
GTCTCTACTAAAAATACAAAACATTAGCCGGGCGAGGTGGCGGGTGCCTGTAGTCCCAGCTACTCGGGAGGCTGAGGCAGGAGAATGGCGTGAACCCTGGAGGTGGGAGCTTGCAATGAGCCAAGACTGTGCCACTTCACTCCAGCCTAGATGACAGAGCGAGAAACTCCGTCTCAAAAAAGAAAAAAAAATGTTTTGTGAGTATTGTGTAATATAAACGGCAATATAAACTTGTAGAAAACTCAGTGGTCTCTGAAGGTAAGTCTGTGAGACCCTACCTGGGTTCTGCAAAATCCAGGTGACGAAATACATTTAGTATAGAATTCACTTTGTAGGTCTTTCCAGGGTGTGGGGCTCCCACTTCTAATCCTTAGAGAGAACAGTCAGCAGCGGAAAGGGATGTTGCATCTGTAAGGTCACCACTGAATGAAAATAGTAAAAAAAGCAACCTAAAGAAGGTAGGTTTAACTGCCCCTCTGAGAAATTGCTTAAAACATTAAGATGATGGAGTTTTAGAAAACATCCAAGCCAGTCCAGGGAACTAAGGTTTTTCTGTAAGAGTTGAATATTTATGTATATATGTATGAGAAGGAGTCTCACTCTGTCACCCAGGCTGGAGTGTAGTCGCGCCATCTTGGCTCACTGCAACCTCTGCCTCCTGGGTTCAAGCGGTTCTCCTGCCTCAGCCTCTCGGGTAGCTGGGACTACAGGTGCCCACCACCATGCCTGGCTAATTTTTGTATTTTTGGTAAAGACAGAGTTTTGCCATGTTGGCCAGGCTGGTCTCAAACTCCTGACCTGAAGTGATCCTCCCGCCTCGGTCTCCCAAAGTGCTGGGATTACAGGCGTGAGCCACCTTGCCTGGCCTGTACTTGACTATCTGAAACCATTGTTCTCCTGTCATTCTGGTCGAATTTGCTTAAGGCACATGGTGCTGTTTGCTGACTCCATGCAGGATATTCATCTATCTAGTCCCATCATATGCACTACAAAACCCTGACTAGCAAAAAATATGACTATATCATATGTATGCGCCATTAAATTATAACTGTAAGCCCACATATCTACAAGCAAACCTGACTGTCACACTGAGAGTGATTCGCTGTTTGTTTCCTGCTTTCTGCATTAATATTCTTTTGCCATTTGTTCATTTGTTTTACCTGGCTGATAGGTAGCTGACAAATGGAAACTTGCGCTAAAAGTCTAAGAAAATATATGTGGTAGTGAAACTTAAAATTGAGAGCATTTTTTGTTAAGTGATATATTTTTCTAAATATTAGGAAAGATTGTCATTAATCTGGTGGTAACGCCTGGGTCTGGCTTGTGGCACATCAGTATTTGCAGAGGACAGAATTCAGGAATCCCTGGGACTGCACGGTAGCCGATGCCCAGCATGTTGGGAGGCCGAGGCAAGAAGATTGCTTGAGCTCAGGAATTTGAGATCAGCCTGGCTAACATAGTGAGACCCTGTCTCAATACAAAAAATATATATATTAGCTGAGCATGGTGGCGTGTGTCTGTAGTCCTAGCTACTCTTGAAGCTGAGGTGGGAGAACACTTGAGCCTGAGAGTTTGAGGCTGCAGGGAGCCATGATCACGCCGCTGCGCTCCAACCTGAGCCACAGAGCAAGTTCCTGTCTCAAAAAGACAAAAACCCTGGTCTGAAGTGAAGGTGTGAAAACAAATGCAGTGATGTCTATGAAGCTTAGCGAAAGGCAGCTGGTCTCTGGAAGTGTCGGTTTATTCAGGGGCATTATTATCCTGCACTTAGATCACTGTTATCATGTAGGGCTGTGCATTCATTTGTTCATTTGGAAAGCATTGATTTAGCACCTGCTGTGGGTGAAGCAGTGAAGTAAAGCCTGTCTGCTGCCTCGCACGTTCCGCCCTGCTCTCATCTCTTGAGCCCTTTGTCTCCACTCACTCTTATTCATCCTTCAGATCTCATGGGTCACCTACTCCAGGAAGCTTTCCCATCCCTGCCATCTTCTCCTTTCAAGCACTTATCCCACTGAAATGGGTGGTTCTGTGTTGTGTTTGGTTTGTTTTTGCCAAGTAGCATAGCTTTATTTTAAATTGTGGTAAAATGTACATACATCAAATTGTCATTTTAACTATTTTTAAGTGCACAATTCAGGGGCATTAAATACATATGCCTTGTTGTCAGCCATCACCAACATCTGTCTCTAGAACTTTTCATCTGTCCTAACTGAAACTCTATACCTCTTAAACACTATCTCCCCTGCCTGGCCCCTATTCTGCTCTTCTACTTTCCATCTCTATGAATTTGACTACTCTCACTACCTCGTGTAACTGGAATGACACAGTGTTTGTCCTTTTGTGAGTGGCTTATTTCACTCTGCATAATGTGTCGAGGTTCATCCATGTTATGGCATGCATTGGAACTTTCTTCCTTTTTAAATGTGAATAATATATTCCACATTTTGTTTATCCATTCATCCATTGATAGATTGCTTCCACCTTTTGCCTATATACTGTGAGTAATGTTGCTATGAAGCTATACAAATGTCTGTTTGAGTCCTTGCTTTCAATTTGGGTATATACCCAGAAGTGGGATTACTGGATCCTATGGTATGTATATTTTTCCTTTCTTTGCTGCAGACATGGGGCACTGCCCTATCTATGCCATAGGACACTATTCAGATGCAGTGGGATGTCTAGTTGGTGTTCCCAAGGGCATTCAGTGCAGCAGCCCTCACCTCCCCCAGCAGACCTGGCACATAGAAGCAAGGATTTGCTAAATGAAGGATGCTTAGCAAGGGAGATCATTTGTAAACAAATAACTACAGTAAGTTCAAGTGTTTTGTAATGGTGCACAAAACATGATGGTAGGTAAAGGGAACAAAAACTTCTAGGGGACAAAGTCAGGAAGAACAGGCAATATTTTTTCAGTGTTTTCTCTGAAATAACAAATTGCAGATGTTTATGAAATCTCTTCAAAAATCACTCCTATTACTTAATAAATAAGTGCTCAGTCTTAAAATTCTAAGCATTATCAAAATGTGTAAGGCAGAAAGTGAAAGCCTGCCCACGCTGTTAACAGTGTGATATAGACTCTTCTAAGAGGCTTTCAAAATAAGTTTTAAGTGTGTCTTTATCCAGGCATGGTGGCTCACACCTGTAATCCCAACACTTTGGGAGGCCAAGGCAGGAGGATCGCTTGAGCCTGGGAGTTCGAGATCAGCCTGGGCAACATGGCAAGACCCCGTCTCTACAAAAAAAAATACAAAAATTAGCCGAGCATAGTAGGGTGTGCCTGTAGTCTCAGCTACTCGGGAGGCTGAGGTGGGAGGATCATCTGAGCCCAGGAGTTTGAGGCTGCAGCGAGCCATGATCGTGCCACCATGCCAGCCTGGGTGACAGAGTGAAACCCTGTCTCAAAAAAAATAGGGTCTTTGTGAAGTGGGAAAATTACCCATATAATATGTTCTATGTACCTTGAAGGATGAGGGAACAGCTTTTGTTTGTACAAGTGGAATTCTGTTAAGAAAAGCTGCCATTCACAGAAATGAAACTGATTCCCTTTGTTTATTAAGATATTATATGGCCAGGCGTGGTGGCTCATGCCTATGATCCCAGCACTTGGGAAGCCGAGGCGGGTGGATCACCTGAGGTCAGGAGTTTGAGACCAGCCTGGCAAACATGGCGAAACCCTGTCTCTACTAAAAATACCAAAATTAGCCAGACATGGTGGTGGGTGCCTGTAATTCCAGCTACTTGGGAGGCTGGGGCAGGAGAATCACTTGAACCTGGGAGGCGGAGGTTGCAGTGAGCCGAGATCGTGCCACTGTGCTCTAGCCTAGGCAACAGAGTGAGACTCCGTCTCAAAGAAAAAAAAAAGATATTTTATAAGTTGCTATTTATGATTCTTTTCACAGTGACTCAAAATTAGAATTACTAAGAAAATAAAATCTATTTCTTGTTTTCTAATAAAGTATAAGACCACACAGGTTGGTGGTCAGTGTTTATGTATTTAACAAGATTCGTTGGGGAGTTCTGCCTTTGCTTCAACGAAAAGACTCAATTTTAAAAACCTATGGAGGCAGGCTGGAGGTGCGGAAGGAAGGGTACAAATGTTATTATATTAAAACACATGTTAAATCTGATTAATATGAATCCGTTTTTATTGTATTTTTATTTTGTTAGAGACAGGGTCTCATTCTGTTCCCCAGGCTGGAGCTCAGTGGCAGAATCATAGCTCACTGCAGCCTCAGACTCCTGGGCTTAAAGGACCCTCCTGCCTCAGCCTCCCGAGTAGCTGGAACTACAGGTGCGTACCACCATGCCCAGCTAATTTTTGTATTTTTAATTTGTGTAGAGATGGGGTCTTGCTGTGTGGCCCAGGCTGGTCTCCAGCTCCTGAGCTCAAGTGATCCTCCTTCCTCAGCCTCCTAAAGTGCTGTGATTACAGGCATGAGCCACCACCCCCAGCAAATTCATCTTTAAATAAGCAGTTGACTCCCTTTAACATAACTGAGTGTTTTCTGTGATTTTATATTATCTAGACTATTGAAAAGTACCTTCTTAGAAACTGACCCATAGGAGACTTGATGTTTGATTTGTGGCTTCAGCCAGCATTGTGGGAAGGATCTTTTTTTTGTTGTTTTTCTTTTTTTTTTTGAGACGGAGTCTCGCTCTGTCACCCAGGCTGGAGTGCAGTGGCCGGATCTCAGCTCACTGCAAGCTCCGCCTCCCGGGTTCACGCCTTTCTCCTGCCTCAGCCTCCCGAGTAGCTGGGACTACAGGCGCCCGCCACCTCGCCCAGCTAGTTTTTCGTATTTTTTTTAGTAGAGACGGGGTTTCACCGTGTTAGCCAGGATGGTCTCGATCTCCTGACCTCGTGATCCACCCGTCTCGGCCTCCCAAAGTGCTGGGATTACAGGCTTGAGCCACTGCGCCCGGCCTATTTTTCGAGACAAGGTCTCGCTCTGTAACCCAGGCTGGAATATCACAGGCTGGAATTGCACAATCACAGCTCACTGCAACCTTAACTTCCCAAGCTCAAGCAATCTCCCCACCTCAGCCTCCCAAGTAGCTGGGACTACAGGTGCATGCTACCATGCCTGGCTAATTTTTGTATTTTTTGGTAGAGAAAGGGTCTCCCTATGTTGCCCATGCTAGTGTTGAACTCCTGGCCTCAAACCATCCTCCTTCCTCGGCTATGGAAAGGATCTGTTGATGGGCAAAACCGTAAAACTTTCCGTCAGTTGTCTGACAGATGAGGCTAGCTCTCATTTATGTAAATCAGAGTGGCTGCATAAATAAAATTCATAGATAAATCCCCAAACTTATTTACCTTACATGTTCTTTTCTAGGGCTGCCAGCAAAACGTCAAATGTATTCATGCTTAATGACATTTATAAAACAAAGTGAGGTCCAAAAATAAAGTGCTAATCGTGCACTCAGGCTTCGAAGAGGGGGCTAGGCAGGGCAAGGCGGTATAATTATATAATAAAATGGCTGGAAGTCTCTGAAGGGGAAAGAAGGGAAAAGGAGTTTAATTGATCTGCAAACTAATTAACTAAGCCCTGCCTAAGCACATTCTAGCAGGCAAAGTCAAGAAACAGTAGCAGCCCAATAGGACTGAGCACACTGAGACCAATATAAATGCATGTTCTTCAGGTTTAAAATAATCAATCTTTTGCTCTAAAATACCCCATTCTTTTTTGATCCTTAGCAAGAGATGGCAGTGGATGAGTACCTGCTTTGTTAGATTTATTTTTCTCCTCTGTGTCACAGACAGTATAACAAACTGCGAAACCTGCTGAAGGATGCGCGTCATGATTGCGTTCTCTTTGCTAATGAATTCCAGCAATGCTGCTATCTGCCGCGGGAAAGAGGAGAGTCCATGGAGAAGTGGCAGACCAGGTATGGTCCTGACTTGCTGCCGTTTTCACACCGTCGTCTTCTTTCATATTCTCATCATTGGCTGTTTGGGCGTTGATCTAAATAGTCTGCTAGAACAAACCAACAATTATTCTGCAACCACGATTAACACCGAAACGCTTACCATGTCAATATTTTAGATACATCATTTGAATATATAACTGATACATTTTTTTGAAAATTGCAGTTAGGAAGATACAGGTACCCAGAGTATGTTTGCCCCAGACCCTAGCAGCTATCAGGATCATTCTAGTGACCTAGAAGTCATAACTTTAATACATGTGTGTAGAGGGAAGGCAGAAGAGCTCCTTTTTTGTTTTTTAATTTTAATTTTTATTTTTGAGACAGTGTTTTTTGCTCTGTCACCCAGGCTGGAGTGCAGTGATATGATCACAACTCACTGCAGCCTCGACCTCCCGAGCTCGAGTTTTCTTCCCACCTCAGCCTCCCAAGTAGCTAGGACCACAGGCCTGTGCCACCATACTCTTTTAAATTTTGTATTTTTTGTAGAAACGGGGCCCCATTATGTTGCCCAGGCTGGTCTTCAGTTCCTGGGTTCAAGTGAACCACTTGTCTCAGCCTCCCAAAGTGCTGGGGTTATAGGTGTCAGCCACTGTGCCCGGCCAGGCTCCTACTTACAGTCTTATTAAACTGAAACTGGTCACTTAATTCTGAAAAAACTGCTTCAGGAAATACAGTGTCCTGATTTAAGTCTGCAGAAAGCAGAGCCTAAAGCAAGTCCTTGAGTGTGGATTGTTAATGTAGAAAGCAATTCCCAGAAGCAGCAGTGAGGAAGTGGGGAGAGTGAGATGGAGATGGAGGACAGGTGGTGAACGATGTGCTGCTGCTGCGGGAAACGAAGGCTCCATCAGTGCTGCTGAGGAGCCACACGGAACGTGCCTCAGAAGTTACCTTGAAAGCTGGGCATGGTGGCTCACGCTTATAATCCCAGCTCTCTGGGAGGCTGAGGCAAGAGGATCAGGAGTTCGAGACCAGCCTGGATAACATAGTGAGACCCCATCTGTACAAAAAGTTAAAAATTAGCCGGGGATGGTGACGCGCACCTGTAGTCCCAGCTACCCAGGAGGCTGAGGCGGGAGGATCACTTGAGCCTGGGAAGTCAAGGTTACAGTGAGCCATTATTCACCACTGCATTCCAGCGTGGGCGACAGAGTAAGACCCTGTCTCAATCCATCAATCAATCCAGTCCTGTACACAGTTCTCCAGACCTGTTTCCCAGTTCCCTATTGCCCAGTTTCAGTTGTTTTTTGGAAGATGTCCAGGCATTTCACATGGGTCCATATCAGACCCTATTGGATTATGATCTTCAGCTGCTTGCAGCTTAGTTTTTCTCTTAGCCAAATACTTGCTTCTTCATCTTTTAAGCCTCACATAACATAGCTTGTCATCTTGTGTGGTGCCCCAGTTAAACAGTGTAAAATATGGCAGAGACTCATGGTTTCTAGGCCATATCAAGAAATGAAGTCGTTGCAGTGGTGGTTGGATGTCTTAGGGAAGAGAAGTCAGGTTCTTTCTGGTTCATATTTGTATCCCCCGGAGCACCCCACCCAGGGCTTCTTTATAATGGATACTCCAGAAGTATTTGTTGAATGAATGAATGAATGGTTATTTATATACACCAAAGGATAGCAGATTAAAAGCCAGATGTGAAATTCTGAACAAGAGCTTGTGTTTGTCTGCCTGGGGAGAGCTCACGTGCCCTTTGCTTTTCCAGGAGCATATACAACGCAGCTGTTTGGTACTATCATCACTGCCAGGACAGGATGCCAGTTGTTATGGTGACAGAAGATGAAGAGGCAATTCAGCAGTATGGAAGTGAAACAGAAGGAGTATTCGTGATTTCTTTCAAGGTATTTCCGGATGTTGTATATGTATGAGTGCTCATTTTCTTTTTTTTTTTCTTTTTTTTTTTTTGAGGCGG
>NW_012115043.1:4917403-4921323 GCF_000951035.1 Colobus angolensis palliatus | reverse complement strand
CACTCCAGCCTGGGCGACAGAGCAAGACTCCATCTCAGAAAAAAAAAAAAAAATGAAGTTCTGCTTCTTCATTATGCCCCAACTATTTAATGTTGACTTTCACAAATTCAGACCAACTTTGACTATAAGGCCCACAGCATCTAATACCAGCCCAGTAAACTCCTACTGACAGTAAACTAACATTTATAAAATGGTGATGATGATGATGATGATAGGTTGAATAAAATTGCCAATATTCTTATTGTTGACCTATAAAATGGCAGTTTGACATGGTTCTACCTACTGGTAATAACCATCACATCTATGCCAGCCACTGTTCTATGTCTATTATTTCATTTAATTCTTGCAACAACCCTGTGAGGTAGGTATTATTATTTAATCCTATTGGTAAGGAAATGGAAACACAGAAAGGCTAAGTAACTTGTTCAAAGTCACACAGTAGAAAATGGTAGGGTTATGTTAAAATCCAGGCAGTCAGACCCCAAAGCTCTTAACCATCGTGCTGTACTGCCTTCCAAGTTATTTTTCTGAAAATACGCCCGAAACAAACTGTCTTAAAGGCCAGTCTTTTTTTTCAACTGTTCCTCACTCTTCCCCACTTGTGAATGTTCATGGAGGTAATAGGGATAAATGAAAGGGTTGAGATGTGATATTATTATTATTATTATTTTTTTTTTTTTTGAGACAGAGTCTTGCTCTGTCGCCCGGGCTGGAGTGAAGTGGCCGGATCTCAGCTCACTGCAAGCTCCACCTCCCGGGTTCACGCCATTCTCCTGCCTCAGCCTCCTGGGGACTACAGGCACCGGTGCCTCAGCTGGGACTACAGGCACCGCCACCACGCCCGCTAATTTTTTGTATTTTTAGTAGAGATGGGGTTTCACCGTGTTAGCCAGGATGGTCTCGATTTCCTGACCTCGTGATCCGCCCGTCTCGGCCTCCCAAAGTGCTGGGATTACGGGCTTGAGCCACCGCGCCTGGCCGAGATGTGATATTATTTATATGAATGCTGTCAGATCTGCTTGGTACAGATCTCAGACAGGAGTGGCATTATCAGTGACAGTTTCTTTGGGCTGTCTCAGCAACGCAGTTCTTCCTATCTCTTAGGTACCTTTTTTGAGAGTAGGATGACTGTTAATCTCTCAACACATCACTGGTCGCTTCTGTCTGCCCAGCTGGTCAATTAGGTTTCACTTGTTGATATCATTTTTTGGTGCAGAAACTAGAATAAGGCCCTGTATTATCCCTGTCAGTTTATAGAAAGTCTAGTTGGGTTTTGAATTGCAGATTCTATAAGGGTTCCCAGGTGCATATATTGCTAAAGATTTGCCAATAGAATTTTCTTGGCCCTGCTATAAAAAAGTGCTCTGGCATGCCAGAGAATTCCAGGGGCGCTGGATATTAATGGCAGTGTCACTTGTTTTTTCTGTTGCAATACATCATGTCTTGTTCCTGTAGAGGACAGTTGACTAAAATTACATTTTCCTACTTTTTGTGAAAATTACTTTTCTTTGTAGTCCAGTGGTATCGTATGGTTTTATTTTCTATAGCGTTTCTCAAGAAAACTGTGTGACCAAGGGCTTCAGAGAGGTGAATGATAGTAGAAAAAAGAGATATTGTGAAGTTTAGATGAGTGGGAAGCCTAGAATTTTCTGTGGGGACTTGAAGTTAGATGGAGAAGAGCCAAGATGATAAATCCCTCTTGAAGAGGTGGTTCATAATGACAAAGTGTGGTGTTGATATGTGATAAGTGACCATAGAATTCAGGCACTGACGTTAGCACAGACAGAATTTCTGGAAGGAGTAGGGAAAGAAAGGAAGCAGTTTGAACAGGACTCTGAAATTAGTGGGAGAAATGCTGGAGTTGACAGTAAGTATAACCTGTTTGCTTTTCGATTTGAGAACAGAGAATGTGCTAGACTCTACCCCTCAGACTTAAAAGTTGAGTTAAAATACATAAAAAAGACAAGAATGGCCCAGCACGGTGGCCCACGCCTGTAATCCAGCACTTTGGAAGGCCAAAGCCGGAGGAACACTGGAACCCAGGAGGTCAAGGCTACAGTGAGCCAGGATCACGCCACTTATACTCCAGCATGGGCAACAGAGCAAGACCCTGTCTCTTAAAAAAAAAAAAAAAAGACAAGAATGTACACATATTGCCGGGCACAGTGACTCATGCCTGTAATCCCAGCACTTTGGGTGGCCAGGGCAGGAGGATCACTTGAGCCCAGGAGTTTGAGACCAGCCTGGACTACCTAGTGAGACCTCATCTCTACAAAAAATTGAAAAATTAGCCACGTATGGTGGCATGTGCCTCTAGTCCCAGCCACTTGGAGGGCTGAGGTGGGAGGATTGCTTAGGGCAGGGGGAGGTCAAGGCTGCAGTGAGCCAAGATCACACCACTGCATCCAGCTTGGGCTACAGAATGAGGCCCTGTCTCAAAAAAAGTACACATAGGCCATTGTCTGCAGCAATTAGATACACATAAAGACAGGCTGCCTGGACGTGTGCAGGTGTGTTTGTAGTGTGTGTGGAAAGAAGGAGACTTGAAAGCACAAAGTAGCCTAGGAGGTGCAAGTGTTCCACGGTGGGGTGGCCTTGTGGGGCTCGTTTGGCAGGCTCAGGGGTTAATGTGGTAGTAGAGAACGAACGGTGGAGGGAGGCTCAGGAAGTCCTGCTCACTGAGCACCCCCTCAAAACGGCAGGCCAGCAGAAGTTCCCAGTCCGGAGTTTCTGTAGTAGTACCGTAATGAAGAATCAGTACCTTCTGACCGTGTTTCTCTGTGCCTTTATTAAATACAGAATTACCTGGACAATTTCTGGCCTGATTTAAAAGCTGCCCACGAGCTTTGTGATTCTATCCTTCAGTCTCGACGGGAGAGAGAGAACGAGAGTCAGGAGAGCCATGGGAAGGAGTACCCAGAACATCTTCCCCTGGAAGTGTTAGAAGCCGGGATTAAATCTGGACGCTATATCCAGGTGAGGGTGGTAATTTAAAATGTACCAGGGCTGGGCACAGTGGCTCATGCCTGTAATCTCAGCACTTTGGCTAAGGCTGGTAGATTGCTTGAGCCCAGGAACTGGAGACAAGACTGGGCAACACAGTGAAACCCCGTCTTTAGAAAAAATTTAAAAATTAGCCAGGCATGGTGGTGTGTACTTGTACTCTCAGATTACTCGGGAGGTTGAGGCAGGAGGATCACTTCAGCCTGGATGGTTGAGGCTGTGGTGAGCCATGATTGCACCACTGCCCTCCAGCCTGGGTGACAGCAAGAACCTGTCTCAAAACAACAACAACAAAAATCTTTCAGGACCAACCAGTATGTTTTCTCCTCTTTTTACTGCATCCTGTCACAGGCCTCTGATTTCACAGGCTGCAAACAAGATGGGCATGAGTAAGTCACGGCCGTCAGTGTTTCAGGTGGCTTGGGAGTCATTCTTTCCGTAGACACTGATTGCCCAGCTTGAAGCTACTCTGTGATGATAAGTCCTTAATTCTGTTACATATTGAACATCATACAAGCAGAATGTGGAAGTCTCCTGGTAAATGCCTCCTGTCACTACAAAAAAACATCTCTCTTTGAATCAAGGTCTGGAGGTTTGGTGATACTGTAAAATTGGTGAAATCTAGCTTCTTTCCTCGTTTGCCATTTTTTTCTCTGCCCCTTTCAAGGGCTTCTTTGTGATCCTCCCAGGACCCTAGAACCCAGATGCTGTCAGGGTCTTGGGAAGAAATCAAATACAGTTTTTATTCAGATTTCAACAGTTTTATATACACTCATTTATGTGTGTATGTGTGTGTAGCTCTGTGCAGTTTTATCACATGCATAGATTTGTGTATCTACCACCACAATCAAGATACAGAACTGTTCTATCATGGAGTTTGCATTTCTTTTTTTTTTTTTTTTTTTGAGACGGAGTCT
>NW_012115043.1:4915894-4916514 GCF_000951035.1 Colobus angolensis palliatus | reverse complement strand
TCATCAGTTACATAAGATAGAGCCTGGTACTTTCAGCACTTTGTATAGTTAAAAGTAGTTCAAAATGATGGTATTTTCCTCTAAAGAAAATAAACCTTAGTGATTAATATTATTCCTACCCGCACATGGTGTCTCACGCCTATAATCCCAGCACTTTGGGAGGCTGAGGTGGATCACAAGGTCACAAGTTCAAGACCAGCCTGACCAACACGGTGAAACCCTGTCTCTACTAAAAATACAAAAAATTAGCTGGGCATGGTGGGGGGACACCTGTAATCCCAGCTACTTGGGAGACTGAGGCAGGAAAATTGCTTGAACTCAGGAGGCAGAGGTTGCAGTAAGCCAAGATTGTGACACCGCACTCCTGCCTGAGTGACAGAGTAGGACTCCATCTCGAAAAAAAGGAAAAAAATAATTGTGTGTGTGTGTGTGCGCGCGCGCGCGCGTGTGTGTGTGCGTGTGTGTGTATAATTCCTAAAGGGATCACAAACCTTGAATATTATGGGGATGTTTTCACATAATTTTAAAAACTGGGGCCGGGCGCGGTGGCTCAAGCCTGTAATCCCAGCACTTTGGGAGGCCGAGACGGGCGGATCACGAGGTCAGGAGATCGAGACCAT
>NW_012115043.1:4901682-4915694 GCF_000951035.1 Colobus angolensis palliatus | reverse complement strand
TTTTTATGATTTTAGGGAATTCTGAATGTCAACAAACACAGAGCCCAAATAGAAGCTTTTGTTCGACTTCAGGGAGCCAGCAGTAAAGATTCAGGTTCAGTATAAACCTTACATAAATGTCCGTACTCCTTTTTTATTCTGACGTTATACAATGAAGAAAGCAAAGTGGAAATTGTCATGTCATATGTGCCTTGTTATGTATGCCTACATACATTGGGTATGTGGGATTGTCATGGGGGGGTTCCCCTAGCTTTTTGTCTATAATTTCTAATTTTATTGTAATAAATTTAAACTACAACACAGAGAAGCAAAGCAACTTGCCCAAGGTCACACACCTGCTAAGTGGTGGAGCTGAATTTGTAGCCAAGGCTGTTTGGCTGTGATGTTAACATATTACTCTGTGCTGCCTCAATGTGCTATATTGCTTTATTGGAGTAAATTTTTTTTAAGTAATAAAAATGAAAAAAAATGTGTAAATAAGTTGTGTCATAATCAGGTGTAGTTCTTAGTTCTGTAATGACAGGGTGAAAAAGAAAACCTGCTAGTCAAAGGAGCATGACTGGGTCGAGAGAGAATGAGAAACTGGCTTTCTTTGGGCCCTTGCTTGTCAGAATTCTCCCTGTCGGTTCTGCCCCATCTAGTTCCTCAGCCCATTGACCACTCCCTTGGCTGTGGAGGATCCTAAAGGTATTTGACAGAAGTCCAGCATAGGCTCACATAGTTGCATGCAGGGAACTAATACCTTTTTAAAAGGTAGTGAGGGGGGTGGGGGTATTTTTTTAAAAGATGATTGAGGGTGGCACTTATGAAAGCTCAATATACAGTATGACATGGTGCCAGCAATTCTTCATTCCTAACCTGCAGAACAAAAGAGGTTTGACTTTACCTTTGAAAGGACGAAACTTTACTTGCAGGAGTGCCAATTAGACTTTGAGTATGTTACGCACAGAATGCCTCACTGGTGTGCCATTCCCTCGGCTTTACGGGTTTTTTCTGTGCTGCCCCAAACACAGATTTAGTCAGTGACATCCTAATCCACGGGATGAAGGCTCGAAACCGCTCGATTCATGGAGATGTGGTAGTTGTGGAGCTACTCCCTAAAAATGAGTGGAAAGGAAGAACCGTAGCCCTGTGTGAGAATGACTGTGATGACAAGGCTTTGGGCGAGTCCCCAAGTGAGCCCATGCCTACAGGTGAGCCAGCTGGAGAGCCACTCCGATGTCCATTTTTCTTGTGGAATTATGTTTGTCTTCTCTTTAGCAATCCAGAAATACTGCCCTTATTTTATTTATTTATTTAATTTCAATTGACAAAAACTGTATTTATTGTGTATAATATGATTTTTTTGTGTGTATTTATTGTATATAATATGATGTTTTGATATAATACATTAGAGAATGGCTAGACTGAGCTAATTAACCCAGTGTGTTAACCTCACACACTGTGTGGTGAAAATACTTAAGATCTACTCTCTTAGCAGTTTTCAAGAAGACAGTACATTGTTATTAACTATAGTCACAGGTTGTACAATAATAGTTCCTAACACAAGATACAGTCTCTTCCCCTCCATTATCAGTTTCCCCTCTGCAGGTTTATTTTATTCTCATCAGTACCCAGATATGCTGTAATGGCTTTCCTCTTAAAATCAAACCAAAAATCCTCTCTGAGTCCCACGTCCCTTTCAGCTGCTGCCCCTTATCTTTAAAGTCAGAGTATAGTTAACTCTACATTCTCTCTTCCTCCCTGCCGGCCTCTCATGCCTGCCATTCTGACACCTCCCAAGCCCTACTTCTCTAAAGTTGTTCTTGCCAAGGTCACCAGTGACCCCACTGCCAGAGCACTGGTCAGCCTCCATCATCTGGAAGCTATCAGCAGCATTTGGCTGGGGGGCCTCTGCCTTCCATGGGGCTTCTCCCAGTTCTCCCACCCAGCTGGCTGCTCTTCTCAATTCTCCTCCTGGCTCTGCATCTCATTGTCCTCTTGGATATGCAAGGGCCCCACGCTGGATCTTCTGTTCTCTGCACTCTCCCCCTTGGGGATCTCCTGCAGTCCTTTCATTTTGTATCTCTGGCCCTTCCTCGGCTTCTGGTTTTGTTTACTCAGTTGTCTATTTGGCATCTTCCCCTCAGACTTAACAGGTACCACACAGACTCCTGATTTCACCCTAGACCTGGTGTTCCCCACGTGTCCCCCAGTCTCAGTAAAGGGCAAATTCATTCTTGGAGTTGGTCAACCCAAGACACTTTGGGGTTATCCTTTACATTTTTTTTTTTTAACTCATCAGCAAATGCTGGCAGCTCCAACTCTAATGCATGGCCTGAATTCAGCCACCTGCCACACTTCCCCCACAGCTCTCCCACTTCAGTCCATTGGCACCTCAGGACTGTTGCAGCAGCCTCCTCACTGCTCTCCCTGCTCCCACCATTGCCCCTCCCCATGTAGTGTTTTCTCCACTCAGACACTCAATGATCCTTCAGAAAGTGAGTTGAGGAACTGGGTGCTGTGGCTCACGCCTGTAATCCCAGCACTTTGGGAGGCTGAGGTGGATGGATCACTTGAGGTCAGCAGTTCGAGACCAGCCTGGCCAACATGGTAAAACCCTGTCTCTACTAAAAATACAAAAATTAGCCGGGTGTGGTGGTGCACACCTGTAGTCCCAGCTACTGGGAAGCTGAGGCACAAGAATTGCTTGAACCCAGGAGGCGGAGGTTGCAGTGAGCTAAGATCACGCCACTGCACTCCAGCCTGGGCAAGAGAGTGAGACATTGTCTCCAAAAAAGAAAAAAGAAAAAGAAAGTGAGATTTGGCTCCTCTCATTTCTCTGCTCAAAACTCTTCAATGGCTGGTTCCTGTTTCACTCAGAATAAAATCCAAAGTCCTTACCATGGCCTACAAGGTCCCACCAGCTGAGGCCGCCTTCTGCCATTTTCCCCTTCATGCTTCTGCTCCAGCTGCATTGAAGACTTGTTCTTTCTACCACCTGGATGAAGCTTTCCCCAAATATCCTCACGTCTGTTTTCCTCACTTCCCTCAAGTCGCTGTTCAAATGTCACTTTATTTAAAATAGCTGCCACTTCTGACCCTCTGTCACTCTTGGTCACCTTACCCTACCTTGTATCTTTCTCAGCAACTGTCACAACTTCACAATTTTTTTTTTTTGATCTATTTTCCACCCCCACAGACACCCAAACTGATTTTTTATAAACGCCATGAAATCAGGGCCTTACCTGTTATGATACTGCTATACTCCCTGTACCTAGAACAAAAAGCCTCATACCTGGTAGGAGTGCAATAAATATTTGTGAAAAACAAAAGAAAAAAGGATATTTTTAACTATTGAAGTTTGGTCTCGGCTTCAGTCAGTGATGATTGGAAGTGTTGTGTATCAGTCTTATGATCTGTATACTTTTCTGTGTGTAATGGACCAAATGAGATTGGCTGGTGAGAGAAGGCAAGAAAGACTGAAACTGCGCAGTTGAGAGCGTGGTTTAAAACCAGAGTGAAAATCATTGACTTTTCCCAATATACCAAAACGAGATTGATAAGATAATGGCAACAGAGAGAAAATGGGACAAGTGGATATTCTAAATGTTATCTCAGGAAGAGAGAGCATACTGACAATGTTATTTAAAAAGTTAGCCGTCTTTGCTGGGCATAATGGCACGTGCCCATAGACCCAGCTACCCAGGAGGATGGATCGAGCCCAGGAGTTTACGAATGTAACGTACCATGATAGTGTCTGTGAATAGCCAGTGCACTCTAGCCTATGCAGCATAGTGAGATCCTGTTTCTTAAAAAGAAAGAAAGAGAAAGAGAGAGAGAAAGAAAGAAAGAGAAACAAAAAGAGTTTTTAAATTATCCATCTTTACAATAAAATACCAAGAAGGCAAATCTTAAAACATACCTTTCTTCTTGTTGTTGTGTGTGTTTTGAATTTTGTTTATGTGTTTGTTTTTGAGACAGAGTCTCACTCTGCTGCCCAGGCTAGAGTGTAGTGGCACCATCTTGGCTCACTGCAACTTCCACCTCCCAGGTTCAGGCAATTCTCCTGCCTCAGCCTCCTGAACAGCTGTGATTACAGGTGCACACCACCATGCCCAGCTAATTTTTGTATTTTTAGTAGAGGTGGGGTTTCACCATGTTGGCCAGGCTGGTCTTGAACTCCTGGCCTCACATGATCCTCCTGCCTCAGCCTCCCAAAGTGCTGGGATTACAGGCATGAGCCACCATGCCTGGCCGTTATTGTTGTTAATAAAAGCTTCCTTTCAAAAACGTTCTTAAGTTGGGTGGATGTGCTTGAAAAAAAATAGGACAGTGTATTTCTTTTTCTTTTCCTTATTGCCTGAGGTGGTCAGAGTCCAACTAGGTGCCACCTAACTAGTTAATGCCTTGTTTTGTTTTGTTTTCCCAAAGGTCGAGTGGTGGGCATACTTCAGAAGAACTGGCGGGATTATGTGGTGACATTTCCATCCAAAGAAGAGGTCCAATCTCAGGGCAAAAATGCTCAGAAAATCCTGGTTACACCTTGGGATTACAGAATTCCCAAAATTCGAATTAGCACTCAGCAAGCAGAAGCCCTTCAGGTAGCTGGCATTCTACCTCTACTATGGAATCTCTACTCTTCTGTCTTTGCCAGCTTTTTAGCAGTACCAGAAAGCATTATTAATTCTTTTGCATATAAGGAAATAAATTATTGATGGCATCTGGCATTCCAAGATACTGGGATGTGTTTTTTGGGGGGTTTTTTGTTTCGTTTTGTTTTTCCAAGACAGAGTCTCACTCTGTCCCCCAGGCTGGAGTGCAGTGGTGCGATCTTGGCTTATTGCAACCGCCGCCTCCCGGATTCAAGCAATTCCCCTGCCTCAGCCTCCTGAGTAACTGGGATTACAGGCTCCCACCACCGCGCCCAACTGATTTTTGTATTTTTAGTAGAGATAGGGTTTCACTATGTTGGCCAGGCCAGTTTTGAACTCCTGACCTCATGATCTGCCACCTCTGCCTACCAAAGTGCTGGAATTACAGGTGTGAGCTACCATGCCCGGCTGTGTTTTTATGTTTTTTAATTTGTTTTTTGTAGAGATGGGGTCTCACTTTGTTGCACAGGCTGGTCTTGAACTCCTGACCTCAAGCAATCCTCCTACCTTGGCCCCCCAAAGTGCTGGAATCACAGGCATGAGCCACTGTGCCCAGCCCCAAGATTCTGTTTTTTAAAAATTCTAAATATATGAGAACCATCCATTAAATAGTCTGTGGTTAATAAATTCAGGCCAGAGAGAAATTGTCCTAGAAAGAGCTGTGTAGGACAACCAGAGAGAACATACATTATCCAGCTGTCCAACACAGAAACTTTCAATAGATACACTTTGCCAACACTAACAAGCTTTCCTCCAGCAAGCAATATAGAAATACGATCACTCTGCCCTGTAGGGATGATGTAGTGGTACTTCACATAATTGATTATCCATAAAGGAATATAGCACTGGAGAGAAGACATAAACAAGAAGGTTAGACATTAACCTCTACTTGTGTCAAAGAGTATGGGCATTGCCCAATTTAATTCCCCCTGATATTTTACAGTTTGTAAATGAGACACTAAAGCAGGATGTCCCTGGCCAGTAACCTGGCCATTGTACTTTTTACATCTTGAAGCCTTATACAGGCTCTCCAGGCCAGTTGCACCTAATATGTTTTCCATTCCCATGGTTTGCTAGAATTTTGGGGTAGTGGGGATTCAGTTTACACTGACACCTTCTTCTCCACCAAAGACCATCTTAAGAGGTCTTCAAAAAGGCCAGGTGCAGTGGTTCATGCCTGTAATTCTAGCACTTTGGGAGGCCGAGGCAGGTGGATCACTTGAGGCCAGGAGTTCAAGACCAGCCTGGGCCGGGCGCGGTGGTTCGCACCTATAATCCCAGCACTTTGGGAGGCCAAGGCGGGCAGATCACGAGGTCAGGAGATTGAGACCATGCTCGCTAACTCAGTGAAACCCTGTCTCTACTAAAAATACAAAAAATTAGCCGGGCATGGTGGCAGGCACCTATAGTCCCAGCTACTCAGGAGGCTGAGGCAGGAGAATCGCTTGAACCCGGGAGGCAGAGGTTGCAGTGAGCCGAGATTGTGCCGTTGCACTCCAGCCTCGGTAAAAAGAGCGAAACTCCGTCCCAAAAAAAAAAAAAAAAAAAAAAAAATTCCAAAAATTAGCTGGGCATGGTGGTACACGCTTGTAATCCCAGCTATGTGAGAGGCTGAGGCAGGAGGATCACTTGAACCCGGGAGGCACAGGCTGCAGTAAGCTAAGATAGCGCCACTGCATTCCAGCCTGGGTGACACAGCAAGACTCCATCTCAAAAAAAAAAATCGACTTCAAAGAAATTAGGAGCTACCTCCCACACACAAAACATTAAGATTGTTGTTTTAAAACTTAATTTGGATCATGCATAATTGAGTTTTCCCCTCATGTTGCAAGTGTTAACTAGAATGTATTACAGTCGGCTCTCTTTAGCAGACTAAAATTTCCAGCCCTCTTCATTGACTTAGAGAGGTAATGCCTCCCTTCAAAGCACTGGGTCAAGCATTTCATCCCATCTGGCAATTTAGTAATAGGAAGAATGAAAAACAAAAAAAAACCCTACTGTACACCACTATTTGCAACTGGCCACTCTCTTTGGAACCCAGTGCTGTTTGCCTCTCGTTTGTTTGATGCCTCTGATTGACCCACTTACCTCCTGGTGCTCAGCTGTGTTTTGTTTTTTCCTTTTGTGCAGGACTTCAGGGTGGTCGTGCGCATCGATTCTTGGGAGTCAACGTCTGTGTATCCAAATGGACATTTTGTGCGTGTTTTAGGAAGAATTGGAGATCTGGAAGGCGAAATTGCAACCATCCTGGTGGAAAACAGTATTTCAGTCATCCCTTTCTCAGAAGCTCAGGTCGGATTTTCCAGAAACCTTTGGTCTAGTGACATTTTCTTTTTTCTTTTGTTGTTGTTTCATCATTAAGAAAGAAAAGTCTCTGTGCTATGTAACAACCCACTGTGTTAAGCCACAGATAATGGAAAAATCTCACTCCTGTTTATTCTATATTTGGACCAAACTGAAGTCAGCTTCAAGTGTAGAATTAGTTTTCTATAGCCTCATAGCTCTCAAATTTTTATATTTTTCAACTAGGCTTAAAAATGATATGTCAGTGTCTTATAGTCAATATACATCCATCCCCAGCAACTACAAGGACACGTAGTTACAGACCCAACTGAGCTCCACACTCTCTGTCCAAATCATTCAACCAGAGGCTGCATAAAGCTGCAGGGGGTGGATTCCTGGGATCTGTACATCTCTGACCCATGGGTCAAAAATTATGCTCATTATGAAACAGTTTTGGTGAACCTTTACAGAAAACAAAAATCCCATAAACATAAAACATCAGCTATTTCCATCATTTCATGATCTTTTAAAACCCTCATAAATCTTGTGTATTATTCTTACATGACTGTATTCATCATGTGCATGCACTGATTTCTGTTCTGCTTCTTTCACTTAAAATTATTTTTATATATTGACATAGCCTACTTATTTTAATGATAATGGTAAATTATGGTATATTGACATACCCTAGTTTGCTTAAGCATTTCTCAATTGTTGGGCATTCAGCTGTTTAATGTTTCAGTATTATAAAAAAATGTAGGCTGGGTGCGGTGGCTCACGCCTGTAATCCCAGCACTTTGGGAGGCCGAGGCGGGTGAATCACCAGGTCAGAAGTTTGAGACCAGCCTGGCCAACATGATGAAAACCCATCTCTACTAAAAACACACAAAAAATTAGCTGGGCATAGTGGTGGGTACCTGTAATCCCAGCTACTCGAGAGTCTGAGGCAGGAGAATTGCTTGAACCCGGGAGGCGGAGGTTGCAGTGAGCCGAGATCGTGCCGCTGCACTCCAGCCCCAGCGATAGAGTGAGGCTCCGTCTAAAAAATAAAAAATAAAAAAGTTACTTCGAACATTTTTATAAACACTGCTTTTAATTTCTTTTTTTTTTCTTTTTCTTCTTCTTTTTTTTTTTTTTTTTAGATGGAGGGTTGCTCTATCACCCAGGCTGGAGTGCAGTGGCAAGATCTCGGCTCACTGCAACCTCTGCCTCCTGGGTTCAAGCAATTCTCCTGCCTCAGCCACCCAAGTAGCTAGGACTACAGGCGCCCGCCACCACACCTGGCTAATTTTTTGTATTTTTAGTAGAGATGGGGTTTCACCATGTTAGCTAGGATGGTCTTGATCTCCTGACCTCGTGATCCGCCCGCCTCAACCTCCCAAAGTGCTGGGATTACAGGCATGAGCCACCACGTCCGGCCTGCTTTTTAATTTCTTTTTGATCATTCTCTTGGAATGTAATCCTTAAAGTGAGATTACCAAGTCAAAGGGTATAAAAGATTTAAATAACTTCTAACATGTACTAGCAGATTGTTCTCCAGAAAATTTGGATCCATTTGCGTTGCCATAAGGAGTGTCTGGGTGTTCTTATTTTCATTATAGTTTTTCACAGAATAGGAGCTATCATAGCAAACTATTTTAGAATATTTTACATCATTAAATTTTTATATTTAACATTAGTTTCTGGAAATTATTTGTTGACTTGTTTGGCAGCTCTTAGTGAAAATGTTACAATAAAATAAAGTGTGAGCTATAGATCACAGGACTAGAATTTTCTCTTCCCTTTGAGCCTACTTAACTGCAGATTGATGGCTTAAACAGATAATAATGGAGAGAAAATGTCCTAGATAGGTCTTGTATAAAATTATCTTTAAGGGGTAAGCTTTTAATATTTGGAACATGTTGATTATTTTTTCAAGTCTTAAATTTAAAGCTTGACTACATTTAAACGAATGGATCATTTGAAAATGGGCTACATGTGGTACTCTTGTTCCAAGCCCCTGTAACTAAAGAGACTGGTAGAAGTTGTGGGACATTTTCTGTCCAAATGTAAGGGTCTTCAGGGGTATGGGACTTAGTCTTTCTTGTTGACTCCTGATTTTCCAGAGCCCAGCACAGTACCCCGGATATCTGAGGCACCTAATAAACAATTATTGATCAAAGGAAGCCAACATAGGTTGATGCAGAAGGTAATTGAGAATGAATGAATTTCTGTGTGGTCGCATTGAGAATATCAGTGAGTGGATTTTTACAGAAATTTATGGTGCATGAATTGCTGAGTATTCGACCTCTCATACAGATGTGTGAGATGCCGGAAAACACACCAGAAAATCCCTGGAAAGTGAGTCGTGAAGAGGAACAAAAACGTAAAGACTTGAGGAAAAGCCATCTCGTATTCAGCATTGACCCCAAAGGTTGTGAAGATGTGGATGACACACTTTCAATCAGAAGCTTAAATAATGGCAACCTGGAACTTGGAGTCCACATCGCAGATGTAACACACTTTGTGGCACCAAATTCTTATATTGATATTGAAGCTAGAACAAGGTAATGCTATTTGAAATCAGCTCTATGGTTGTATATATGTGACTGTGTATTTTGTGTCTGTACTAGTTTCAGGTGTTCAAAGATCTCATGTTTGTGTAATTCTGAAGGTCCCTTCCAGAAAAAAAAAAAAAGTTGAGGTCCACTCCCCATTTTCGTTTAGAAAAACAGTACCTTGATCAATTTACCTTTCCTTTTTAATGTAACCTTTTCACACATTGTTTCCTACTAAACTGAAATGGGTTAAATTTTCATGTAGTAATATACTATTTTATAAAAATGCTGGATCATTACACTCCAATTTTTCTTATACAACAAAGATTCACTGTCACTTGCTGTTTCTTTCTCTTATCAGTGGAAGACTATTCAGCCCAAAGCAGTATCACTTAGAAAAATGGGACCATGGGAATAGTTTTATTACCCAGTCTGCTGCACTTTTTGAAATAGCAACAGCCTTGGGGAATCTGTAGTGAGATTTTGGCCATTTACCTCCCTGCGGCCCACACAGTCAGCAGTTCTGCTTCTCCCTGCTGAAGGTCGCATTGCCGCGTGTGTGTCATTCACAGGGCCACCACTTACTATCTAGCAGATCGTCGCTATGACATGCTGCCTTCCGTCCTCAGTGCCGATTTGTGTTCCCTTCTGGGAGGCGTTGATAGGTGAGTTTATGGCTTTTGTCTTCAAAGCTTGTCCTGGCCTTTCTGTGGCTCTGGATACTGCCTGCTTCTGGCCTCATTTTTCTTCTCTGCTCTGCCCCACCCCAGCCCTGGGCCTCCCCTCTGATCTCTCAACACCACCCCTGACCCCAACCCCACACCACTTATCTTCAGGCAGCTTTATTTCTCCAGCCTTCCCTACCTTTCCCCTCCTCTCTTCTGTCTGCTAGCAGTGGGGCTGCATCTCCCTCTGTTGCTGGCTTTTTAAAGTCGACTAAAATCTGAGAACAAATGTGTGTAGCTTTGTGCTTATGCATTGCCCGGATGAAGTTGTTTGGCATGAGGATCGTGAACTTGGGGAGTTTTTTGTTTGTTCATTTGTTAAGGTTAAAATTTATGTTTCTCTTTGAATAGGTAATAGAATCATATAGGCCCGAACTCGTATGTCCCAAGAGGTATTTAATGAAAGGTTCCTCCCTATCACTTTCCCTCATTTACCAGTTCCATATTAGTTTTTCTAGATCTATTACACACACAAATATGCATATGTGATCTTTGTTTTTTACACAAATGGTTGCATTATATATATACTGTTTAGCACCTTCCTTTTTAAAAAAAACTTACTGGTATCTTGGAGATCATTCCGTATTAATAACGGTTGCACTATCTATGGAAATTTTGATAGTTTCCCGTATTTTGGTATTACAAGCAAACCTGTACAGAGTTAACTTTGAACATAAGTCATTTCACATTTTCATTTTTACTTTTATTTTTGGAGACTGAGTTTCACATATTGCCAAGGCTGGTCTTGAACTCCTGTGCTCAAGTGATCCTCCTGCCTTGGCCTCCCAAAATGCTGGGATTATAGATGTAAGCCACCATGCCCAGCCCATTTCACATTTTTTAAAATACAGTACATGTGAAAGAGAAATTCCCATATTTGATTATGGGATCTCTGTGTCAAGAGTATGTGCATTTGTGTTTAGATCAGTATAATCAAATTGCCCTCCTTAAATGTTCCACCAATTCTATTCCTGTCGCTAATGTATGAGAGTGCGTATTTTCCCACAGCCTTGCCAGCACAGTATGTTGTAGTTTTTTATCTTTGCCAATTTGATAGATGAAAAATGGTATCTTAGATTGGTTTTAATTTGCAGTATGAATAAAGCTAACCATTTTTTGTATGTTTAACAGTCACTTATGTATCCCTTTCTGTTAACTACTTTATATTCTTTGCCCATTTTTCTTTTGGATTCAAGATCAATTACTAATTAATTTGTAAAAGCTCTTTACATATTAGGAAAATTATTCCTGTGTTTTTTTTTTGAGTTCCAAATGTATACTTTTTTAATAAAATGACTTGGTGGCAAAGAGTTTTTTTTGCGAAATGAAATTTTTGCTAATTTAGCTGTCATCAAGACTGATGTCACAGTTCAGTGTCATCCTGTAGGATTTGCAAGACTTTGCTCTAACTTACTGAGCTAAAAAGACTTGACTCTATCAGTGTCATGCTTTTCTAATCAAAATGGAGGACATGGCCGGGCACGGTGGCTCACACCTGTAATCTTAGCACTTCAGGAGGCCGAGGTGGGTGGATTGCCAGAGCTCAGGAGTTTGAGACCAGCCTGGGCAACACAGTGAAACCGTGTCTCTACTATAATAGAAAAAATTAGCTGGGCGTAGTGGTACATACCTGTAGTCCCAGCTACTCTGGAGGCTGAGGCAGGAGAATCACTTGAACCTGGAAGAGGTAGGTTGCAGTGAGCCAAGATAGCACACTGCACTCCACCCTGGGCAACAGAGCGAGACTCCATCTCAAGAAAAAAAAAAAATGGAGGACATAAAGTAGGGTTTGTAATGTCACATATGAACTCATTTCAAATTTGTTCAGAGCTCAACAGAACCCGGTCTAACTGTTGTTTTAATTTAAAATATTTTTTGATTTAGTTGTAAGGTGGTTGGATTGACAAATCAAACCAGAAACCTGTAGCTTTGTAATTTGTTTTAAGTTACAGTTAGCTCAAATTCTACTTGCTTCAAAAATAGAAGACTTAGGTGGGGCATGGTGGCTCACACCTGTAATCCCAGCACTTTGGGCAGGAGAATTGCTCAAACCCAGGAGATTGAGGCAACAGTGAGCAGCAATCATGCCATTGCACTCCAGCCTGGGTGACGGAGCAAGACCCTGTCTCAAACAAAACAAAACAAAACAAAAGCCAGATGAATGTAATAGTGATGTTGTCAATGTTACTGTTTTTGTAGGTATGCTGTAAGCATCATGTGGGAACTGGATAAAACCTCTTATGAAATTAAGGAAGTGTGGTATGGCAGAACCATTATTCGATCAGCGTACAAACTGTTCTATGAAGCAGCCCAAGAACTACTGGATGGAAATTTTAGTGTTGTTGATGATATTCCAGAATTCAAAGACTTGGATGAGAAGAACAGACAAGCTAAGCTGGAGGAGTTAGTGTGGGCAATTGGAAAGCTGACCGACATAGCTCGCCATGTCAGAGCTAAACGAGACGGATGTGGTGCCCTGGAACTGGAAGGGGTAGAGGTTCGCGTACAGCTAGATGACAAAAAAAACATTCATGACCTCATCCCCAAGCAGCCCCTGGAAGTCCATGAGACAGTGGCTGAATGCATGATCCTGGCCAACCACTGGGTCGCCAAGAAGATCTGGGAGAGCTTCCCTCATCAGGCCTTGCTGCGCCGGCACCCTCCTCCACACCAGGAGTTCTTTTCAGAACTCCGGGAATGTGCTAAAGCCAAAGGCTTCTTCATAGATACACGGTATTCCTCTTTTGAGGGGGCAGAGAAATGGAGTGGCATGCTGTATGTTTATTTATCTTATAGTTGTTCTTAAAATGTGACAGCCAGATCTTTGACCAAAAAGAGAAAACAGATTGTTGGCTCTCCGCATTTTTTAAGACACATTTTTCTCTCTTCATTGTTATGTATAGAGACTTAAAACATGTTTATTTAGGCATAATTTTGTTCCTTGGTTTTTTATTTCATGTTTTTTTAGATAGAGTCTTGCCCTGTCACACTGGCTTGAGTGCAGTGGTGCGATCTCGGCTCACTGCAACCGCCACCTCCCAGGTTGAAATGATTCTCCTGCCTCAGGCTCCCGAGTAGCTGGGACTATAGGCACACGCCACCACGCCCAGCTATTTTTTTTGTATTTTTAGCAGACAGAGTTTCGCCATGTTGGCTAGGCTAGTCTCGAGCTCTTGACCTCAAGTGATCCACCTGCCTTGGCGTCCCAAACTGCTGAGATTATAGGCGTGAGCAACCACAATGGACATTTCGGCATAAATTTTGACCCACTACAATTTGGGGTTTTTTTTGTTTGTTTGGTTGGTTGGTGTTTGTTTGTTTGTTTGTTTGTTTTTGAGATAGAGTCTCGCTATGTCACCCAGGCTGGAGTGCAGTGGCACGATCTTGGCTCACTGCAACCTCCGCTTCCCAGGTTCAAGCGATTCTCACGCCTCAGCCTCCCGAGTATATGGGATTACAAGCGCATGCCACCATGATCGGCAAATGTTTGTATTTTTGGTAGAGATAGGGTTACACCATGTTGGTCAGGCTGGTCTCAAACTCCTGAGCTCGTGATCCGCCCACACGGTCTCCCAAAGTGCTGGGATTATAGTTATGAGCCACCGTGTGCGGCTGGCCTGCCATAATTTGCAATACAGAAGTAGGGAACCTGTTAGTTACCCTTGATTTAATTTCATCTACCCCTTAAGTTATGAAGAATTAATCCTATTTATTTCAATAATTTATTTTATTTTATTTTTTTTTTGAGACAGAGTCTCGCTCTGTCGCCCAGGCTGGAGTGCAGTGGCCAGACCTCAGCTCACTGCAAGCTCCGCCTCCTGGGTTCACGCCAT
>NW_012115043.1:4899726-4900755 GCF_000951035.1 Colobus angolensis palliatus | reverse complement strand
TGTCAAGTAACAGGTACTAATTAAAATATCTTTTATTTGTTTACCAAAATTGATTGTTTTTTAACTTGGACAACATGGTGAGACTCCATTTGTTGGAGTCTCACTGTGTTGCCAGGCTGGAGTGCCATGGCACAATCTCACTGCAACCTCCACCTCCCGGGTTCAAGGGATTCTGCCTCAGCCTCCCAAGTAGCTGGGACTACAGGCGCCCGCCACCACGCCTGGCTGATTTTTTTTGTATTTTTGTTAGAGACGGGGTTTCACCATATTGGCAACTCCTGACCTTGTGATCTGCCCTTCTTGGCCTCCCAAGTGCTAGGATTACAGGCGTAAGCCACCATGCCCAGCCTCTTTTTTTTTTTTTTTTTTTTTAAAGAGGGTTTGTTGTTTTTTTTGCTTCTGCCTTCAGGTGCTAGTATGTTTGTTTGTTAGTTTGTCAGTGTGAGCTGTCTGCATGCCAGGCACATGGGACAAGGGCTTTCAGACATCCTCGTGGTTAATTCTTAATGCTGAGGTGATGGCAGCATCATTCATATTTACAGATAAGTCAATTAAGTCTGAAGAGATTAAGTAATTTGCCTGTAATTTAACAGTCAGTCAGGACAGAGCCAGGATTTGAATCCAAGTCTGTTAAACTTGAAAGCTCACATAGTGACTTGCCTCTCTGTTTATTATGCTCTATTTCTCTTTTCCCCCTTTTCCCTTAGCCAGCCACAATATAGGACTGAATTAGATGTTGTATTATTAGTTTTATTTTTAATATACCTCTGTATTTCCTGGGGCTTTAAAATTATTATTTTGAGGCTGTATGCAGTGGTTCACACCTGTAACCCCAGCACTTTGGGAGACTGAGGCAGGAGTATCACTGAAGGCCAGGAGTTCAAGACTAGCCTGGGCAACAAAGTGAGACCCTGTCTCTACAAAAAAATTATTTTCAGAATAAATAGAATGCTTACTACCTCTTTAAAAAAGAAAATCTCCCGGCCGGGCGCGGTGGCTCAAGCCTGTAATCCCAGCACTTTGGGAGGC
>NW_012115043.1:4896880-4899676 GCF_000951035.1 Colobus angolensis palliatus | reverse complement strand
GCCACTGCACTCCAGCCCGGGAGACAGAGCAAGACTGCGTCTCAAAAATAAAAATAAAAATAAAATAAAATAAAATAAAAAAGAAAAACTAATTTAGGTTTCTTTTACTTGTACACCAAGTCCATTATTTTACCTATATAGAATGTTTAAGGTTAAGGATGTATAGAATTCAATTCAACAAGTATTTGACCACCTATTATGGCCAAGCACTAACTTAGTCTAGTGTTACAATCAGTACATGATTCATTTCTACTTAAGAAATGTATTTAAATTCTGACACTCTTGCTTTGTTTAAACTGCAAAGCAAACTAGATTTCTGTATTTGAAAAGAGGTGCTTCTGAAATGTGTCCAAAATAAATTTACTGGCAGATGGAGGTATTCAGACAGATGAGTGAAGGGTTCCCCTCAAAGTGTTGTCTTGTAAATTACTGTCTGGGACTAGCAAATGGTTTTTCTGTTCTTTGTCAGGTCCAATAAAACGCTGGCTGATTCTCTGGATAATGCGAACGATCCCCACGATCCCATTGTGAACAGGCTGCTGCGCTCCATGGCCACGCAGGCCATGTCCAATGCTCTGTATTTCTCCACGGGATCCTGCGCGGAGGAGGAGTTCCATCATTACGGTGAATCATACCATGTTCCTATGTGTCGCTATAACTTTGTGCTAGTTATTTTTAAAGATCTTTTGTTTATTTTGATCTTTTGCTTTTTTTTTGAAGGTCTTGCATTAGATAAATATACCCACTTTACTTCTCCAATAAGAAGATATTCAGATATTGTAGTACACCGCTTGTTAATGGCAGCCATTTCAAAAGATAAGAAAATGGAGATTAAGGGAAATTTGTTCAGCAACAAAGATCTTGAGGAATTATGCAGACATATCAACAACAGAAACCGAGTAAGAGAGAATTTCAAAATTCTCTTACCTGTCATCTCTTGCTAAGAAAGTATCAGCTTTATTGTGTAGTATAGTGAAGTATTATACATTCTAGCAAATTAAATTCTAGAATTATTCTAACCAGTGCTTTCAGAACATTTGTAGATGTTCTCAGGTAACTTGTGGATTTGGGAGATTTGACAGTAGATTATTAGATTTTTTTTTTCCAAAAGGCGGAAATGTAAAGATTCAAGCAACACATAAAGATATGATGACAGAAGTCAGGCGCGGTGGCTCATGCCTGTAATCCCAGCACTTTGTGAGGCCAAAACGGGCAGATCACTTGAGGTCAGGAGTTTGAGACCAGCCTGACCATTATGGTGAAACCCCCTCTCTACAAAAAATACAAAAATTAGCCTGGTGTGGTGGCATGTGCCCATAGTCCCAGTTGCTTGGGAGGCTGAGGCAGGAGAATCGCTTGAACCCAGGAGGTGGAGATTACAGTGAGCCGAGATTGCACCACTCCACTCCCACCTGGATGACAGAATTGAGACTGTGTCTCAAAAAAAAAAAAAAAGATACGAAGACAGAGAAACATCTCACCTGTTATCTTACCACTCAGAGCTAACAATTAATGATTCTAGACACTGCTAACATTTTTATTTATAAAACTATCGGCCAGGTGCGGTGGCTTGCGCCTGTAATCCCAGCACTTTGGGAGGCTTAGGCGGGCAGATCTCGAAGTCAGGAGATCGAGACCATCCTGGCTAACACGGTGAAACCCCATCTCTACTACAAATACAAAAAATTAGTCAGGCGTGGTGGCGGGCGCTTATAGTCCCAGCTACTCAGGAGGCTGAGGCAGGAGAATGGCGTGAACTCGGGAGGCGGAGCTTGCAGTGAGCCAACATCACACCACCACACCACTCCAGCCTGGGCGACACAGCGAGACTCTGTTGCAAAAAAAAAAAAAAAAAATACCATGCCTGCTGTTTGAAATCTGCTTTTTTCATGTAACCCAACTGTTATAGATAGCACAGCATGTTACATCATTGTTTTGGAGCTGCTTTCTATTCTATTTCATATTACTAGTTGCTACAAGATTGCACAGCATAGAACTAGACCACTGGGTAATGCAGGAAATTGGAAACTACCTAAATCTTTAATGTAATTTTCTATATCCAATGGTATAGTTGTCTGCTGTGCAATGTTGTAGCACTAGCCATGTGGGCTACCTAAATTTAATTAAAATTAGAACTTGAAATTTGGTTCCTCAGTCACATTGACAACATTGCACATGCTCAGTGGCCACTTGTGGTTAGTGGCTACATATTAGGCAACACAGATAGAGAGCATTTCTGTCATTGCAGAAAGTTCTGTTGGGCAGCACTGTTCTAAGCAATCAAATTTACAACCATCCTTATGGATACACTTATACAGACATTTCAGATGATTGTCTGGAAAAATTCCTAGAAATGGAATTGCTGAGCCGAAAGGTGTGCACGCATAAATGAAATTTTGATAGGCCCGGGTGCAGTGGCTCACGACTGTAATCCCAGCACTTTTCGAGGTCAAGGCCGGTGGATCACTGAGTTCAGGAGTTCGAGACCAGTCTGGCCAACATGGTGAAACCCCGTTACTACTAAAAATACAAAAATTAGCCAGGCATGGTGGTGCATGCATGAACCCGGGAGAATCACATGAACCCGGGAGGTGGAGGTTGCAGGGAGCCAAGATCACGCTATTGCACTCCAGCCTAGGCGACAGAGTGAGACTCCATCTTCAAAAAAGAAAAAGAAACTCTGATACATATTACTAAATTGTCTTCCTTATCAGTAGTGCTAATTTAGACTTCCACCAATAGGGTTTTCGTAGGACAGGCTTGAAAAGAAAGGCTGGCCGGGCGCGGTGGCGCACA
>NW_012115043.1:4895616-4896760 GCF_000951035.1 Colobus angolensis palliatus | reverse complement strand
GCGTGGTGGTGGGCGCCTGTAGTCCCAGCTACTTGGGACGCTGAGGCAGGAGAATGGTGTGAACCCGGGAGGCGGAGCTTACAGTGAGCCGAGATCGTGCCACTGCACTACAGCCTGGGCTACAGAGCGAGACTCCGTCTCAAAAAAAAAAGAAAATAAAAGAAAGAAATGGCAAGTAAGACATATGTGATACTTTTCCTGTACCCAAGGTGGACATGACTCAAATTTGCTGACCTCTAATTTCATGAACTATAAATGGGTTTCATTTTATAAAATAATTCATTTTCTAAGACATTTTTGAGGAGATGATACTAGATGGTTAAGTTCCCACAAAAAGTAATTTAATTTCATAATAGAGAACAATTTTTATGTTAATAGTTTTACAGATTCTCACATTTGAATGTGAATTTCATTTCTTCAGGGAATGCCAGGGGAGTGTTATAATACTTTGGAGTTGTGCTTCTTACAGGCAGCACAGCATTCTCAGAAGCAGTCTACTGAGCTCTTCCAGTGCATGTACTTCAAAGACAAAGACCCTGCCACCGAGGAGCGTTGCATATCTGATGGAGTTATTTATTCAATTAGAACAAATGGTGTGCTTGTATTTATACCCAGGTATGTTACATCTAATGCAATGGTGCATAACAAATCATCGGTAAAAGTGTAGAACACAAACTGTACATAGATACAATTTATTAAGATATTTAAGCAACTAGTTATATGTACATAATGTAACATATAATTCAGTATATAAATGCGAAGATTAGAGGCCGGGGTGGCTCACGCCTATAATCCCAGCACTTTGGGAGGCCAAGGTGGGCAGATCACCTGAGGTCAGGAGTTCAAGACCAGCCTGGCCAACATGGTGAAACCCTGTCTCTACTAAAAGTACAAAAATTAGCCGGCCGTGGTGACGCGTGCCTGAAATCCCAGCTACCTGGGAGGCTGAGGCAGGAGAATCACTTGAACCCAGGAGGCAGAGGTTGCAGTGAGCCAACATCACACCACCACACCACTCCAGCCTGGGCGACACAGCGAGACTCTGTTGCAAAAAAAAAAAAAAAAATACCATGCCTGCTGTTTGAAATCTGCTTTTTTCATGTAACCCAACTGTTATAGATAGCACAGCATGTTACATCATTGT
>NW_012115043.1:4893529-4895566 GCF_000951035.1 Colobus angolensis palliatus | reverse complement strand
AAAAAAAAAAAGTGAAGATTGGAATGTGTGTATATATACACATCTATATCCATTTTAGGGTCTTTCTTATCTAACAAAATACTTTGTTTCCATCTGCTAAGGTTAGGAAATAAATACTTGGAGGTAAACCACAGGAAAAGTAATTTGTTTTTAGTCTAGGAGAAAAACTAGTATTCTAGATAAGCATACAAGACCTGTGCACTAAGAATACATTGTCTCTGGATTTATATTCTGGTCATAATATAGGTTTGGGATTAAAGGTGCTGCTTATCTAAAAAATAAAGATGGTTTAGTCATCTCATCTGGCCCAGATAGCCGTTCTGCATGGAAACCAGGATCCCTTCAACGATTTCAAAACAAAATTACCTCTACTACAACAGATGGGGATTCTGTTACGTTCCATTTGTTTGACCATGTAACCGTAAGTCTGTATTTCTATTAAGTATTATTAATATTTAAAATGTAAGGAACAAATAATGTGATTTAGTAATATGTATTTTCTTCTCTATGCTAGGTAAGAATATCCGTACAGGCCTCACGTTGCCATTCTGATACAATCAGACTTGAAATAATTAGTAACAAACCATACAAGATACCAAATACAGAACTTACTCATCAGAGCTCCCCCTTGCTGAAGAGTGAGTTAGTGAAAGAAGTAACTAAATCTATGGAAGAAGCTCAGCTTGCCCAAGAAGTCCAAGTAAACATCATTCAGGAAGAGTATCAAGAATATTGCCAAACAAAGGGAAGGAGCCTGTACACACTTCTAGAGGAGATACGGGACCTAGCTCTCCTGGATGTTTCAAACAATTATGGAATATGAAAGGCTCTTACTTCACTAAGAGCTGTCATATGTGAATGTTTTACAGTCTTTCAAACTTAACATTTAATGTGTGTCACTCAGTGCTCTAGTCGATCAGGACTGGGTAACTATTTCACATATATGTAAAATGTTCTCAGCCGGGCATGGTGGCTCACACCTGTAGTCCCAGCTACTTGGGAGGTGGAAGCAGGAGAACTGCCTGAACCCACGAGGAGGAGGTTGCAGTGAACTGAGATCACGCCACTGCATTCCAGCCTGGGCAGCAGAGCAAGATTCCATCTCAAAAAAAAGTTCTCTCATTCATTAAAGTTGCATTAAATAAAAGTATAATTAGGTCACTATGGAAACTGAGTTTTCAGTAATGAGTGGACAGTAAGTGGTGGCTCTGCAGATTGCTAGCCCCTTTCTAATAGTTTAATAAACCCAAAATTATTGGTTATCTTGTCTCCAATCAGTTCTTTCAAATGTTTTATTTTTCCAGTAATTACATTTGGATCATAGGCCCCTCTGACAACTGTCAGGTAATTTTCAGTCACTTTCAGATAATAAGACTTAGTCCTGAGTCCACTTCTCCGCTTAAAACTCCTATTTCATATTTGACTCAGTCCTTCCCTGCTGTCTCCAGTACTAGTTGGGAATAGGACACAGGGCAGGTGGTAAGGTGCAGGTAAAGTTCTGTTACAGGCCTCCCTTCCCACCCTCCCACTTTGATGAGGTGCGTTGGCCTTCCCCTTGTTGGAAACTCGTTACTTTGCCAGCAAACACCCCACTAGAAAAATTAACTCTTCTTTCTCAGTAATGTAGTTTGTGAAGGTAGACAAGCCTGAACAGGCCCTCCTGAGGAAGCAGTTTCTATAGGCATTGGTGGCACCTTGAAACTGCTCTCCATCTTCTAGCTGATCCCCTATTGGCTGCAGTTAGCCACAATCCTCCTAATGCACATGCCTCTTGCCCCGTCCTCGTGGCAGTTCCCAGCAGGCCCACAAACTGACCCCCTGACCCCCATCCCAGATGTTCTCCTTGTGCTCACCTTCCTGGCTTTTCCATCAAACCATCTTTGTCACTCCCTGTCCCCACCTGGAGTCAGAAAGCCTGAAAAGAAGATGCCTGTCTGTCCTGGCTTTGTAGATGGAAGCCACTCTAGCACCATCACGCTGCCCTTTCCCCAAGGGAAAAGACAGTGAGAGGCCAAGTGCCACAGAAGATCACTTGAG
>NW_012115043.1:4888327-4892370 GCF_000951035.1 Colobus angolensis palliatus | reverse complement strand
GACAGAGCAAGACTCCGTCTCAAAAAAAAAAAAAAAAAAACATGTAAAAACCTTGTATTTACCAAAAGTGTAAACTGCAGAACTAAATAGCAATGAAAAACACCCATAAAGCCTGTAGATAGTTTTTAAGATAATTTTTACTTCTTTTAAAAAATTGACATTAATATTGAATATATGTACATCTTAAAACTTCACCCAGGCTGGGCGCGGTGGCTCACGCCTATAATCCCAGCACTTTGGGAGGCCAAGGGGGCCGGACTACCTGAGGTTAGGAGTTCGAGACCAGCCTGGCCAACATGGTGAAACCCTATCTTTACTGAAAATACAAAAATTTAACCGGGTGTGGTGGCACATGCCTGTAATCCCAGCTACTTGGGAGGCTGAGGCAGAATTGCTTGAGCCCAGGAGGTAGAGGCTGAAGTGAGCCGAGATTGTGCCACTGTACTCCAGCCTGGCTGACAGAACGAGATTCTGTCAAAAAAAAAAAAAACAAACTTCACCCAGACTATTCTGAGCACACTGTCCATGGGTTAACCCTGTTTTGCAAGGAGCAGTAAACAACAGAAACAAAACCTCCAAACTTAGTGAAAACAAGGCATTCAATGACACACCAGCAGCAGAAACTCCTTATTACCTACTAATCATTTTATGAAGAAATATCTATATAAAAACAAACACTAAAGAGAACAAATAGATTTAACTAAAGTGACAAGCATAATTATAAATAAATACCAGATTACCAGATTTTAAACAATAATCTGTAAAAGTTTTACTACCTAAGGATTTTCACTCCAAGAAGAAAAAATACATAGTAATGCCAAGCTTGCAGGATGATGACTTAACAGATACATTTTCTCTTAATGGAAACTTATCTAGCTTCAGTAATATTTCTGGATGTAGCATCAAGTTGCTGTTGCACATTTTTAAAAGACAGGTCCAGCAGTGTTTCCTCTAATTTTAATTCCTCCTCTTCATTTAAAGTATTAGCATAGCATCATTACATGGATTGTCTAGAATGTCTTCGTTTAACCCATTTGACTCGTCCTTTTGATCCTCATCAGTATTAACCTCTTCAACCATGTGTGCCCTGGCTGTATTCATTAACATATCTGAAAGAAATCATACCATTATTATTCATTATAAGTACCCGACCCAATCTTACCGCATAAGTACAAACCTCTTCAAAAGCTTAGTTTAGTAAAATGGAATCTATGATCACTTAATGTTAATTGTGGTCACTTTCTTCTAAATACACTTTTTTTTTTTTTGAGATGGAATCTCGCTCCGTCACCTTGGCTGGAGTGCAATGGAGCAATCTGGGCTCACTGCAACCTCTGCCGGGTTCAAGCGATTCGCCTGCCTCAGCTTCCCGAGTAGCTGGGATTACAGGTGTCCGCCACCACCTGTAATTAGCCACACGGCTAATTTTTGTATTTTTAGTAGAGACAGGGTTTCATTATTGTTGGCCAGACTGGTCTTGAACTCCTGACCTCAGGTGATCTGCCAGCCTCAGGCTCCCAAAGTCCTAGAATTACAGACATAAGCTACCACGCCTGACCTATAAACCCATTTTTATACAATTAAGATCCATTTTAAATGCAAGAGAGGCCAGGCCCAATATCAACAATTTGGGAGGCTGCGGTGGGAGGATCACTGGAGCTCAGGAGTTCAGGACCAGCCTGGGCCACATAGTGAGACCCCATGTCAACAAAACATCAAAAAAAAAAAAAATTAGCTGGGTATGATGGCAAACTGTGACCGTGCCACTGTACTCCAGCCTGGGTGACAAGGTGAGACCCTGTAACCAAAAAACAAAAAAAGCAAAATGGTTTTGAATGTTATTAAATTCACACTCTTAGATCACAGTCAAATGTAACTGTTCTTATTCAAAATCAAAACTATTATTGGCTGGGCACAATAGATCATGCCTGTAATCTCAGCACTTTGGGAGGCTGAGGCAGGCAGATCACTCAAGGTCAGGAGTTCAAGACCAGTCTGGCCAATATGGTGAAACCCTGCCTCTACAAAAAAAAATAAAAATTAGCCAAACGTGGTGGAGCACACCTGTAATCCCAGCTACTAGGGAGGCTGAGACAGGAGAATTGCTTGAACCTGGAAGGCAGAGGTTGCAGTGAGCCAAGATCAGCAACTGCACTCCAGCCTGGGCAACAGAGCGAGGCCCCATCTAAAAACAAAAATCATAACTACTAGAAAGAGGTCCAATAAAAACCAAATGCATTTAAGTTTTATGTCAGAGTGATCCATAAGAAACTTTAAAGTACTTATTTCCATTTGGACAAATTTTAAGTTGTGTATGATAAACAGAGGTAAGCTTTAATTACCAATTGCCAGGTATACTTGATATTGACAGCAAGGAAGCCACTGCCATCAAAAAAATGCTATCTTCATATAATGTTTCACATGGTACTAATAAAACATCCATTTATAAAGAAAAAGTAAATTGGCCGGGCGTGGTGGCTCACGCCTGTAATCCCAGCACTTTGAGGCTGAGGCAGGCGGCGAGGTCAGGAGATCGAGACCATCCTGGCTAACACGGTGAAACCCCATCTCCACTAAAAATACAAAAAATTAGCCAGGCATGGTGGCGGGCACCTGTGGTCCCAGCTACTCTGGAGGCTGAGGCAGGAGAATGGTGTGGACGAAGGAGGCAGAGCTTGCAGTGAGCCCAGATCGTGCCACTGCACTCCATCCTGGGCGACAGAGCGAGACTCTGTCTAAAAAAATAAAAAAAAAAAAGTAAATTCAGCCGGGTGCAGTGGCTCACGCCTGCAATCTCAGCACTTTGGGAGGCTGAGGCAGGCAGATCACGAGGTCAGGAGTTCAATACCAGCCTGGCCAACATAGTGAAACCCCATCTCTACTAAAAATACAAAAATTAGCCAGGCGTCGCCGCATGCACTTGTAGTCCTAGCTACTTGGGAGGCTGAAGCAGGGGAATTGCTTGAACCCAGGAGGCAAAGGTTGCAGTGAGCCGAGATCACGCCACTGCACTCTAGCCTGAGATATAGAGCAAGACTTCATCTAAAAAAAGAAAAGAAAAAGTAAATTCATCTTAATTGAAAAGAAAAAAAAGGTAGCCAAAATAATTTTCACTTGAAAATTTTAATATATTGGGTGAAACTTCTTTTACAACATGGAATCTAGTTCTTCTTCTTTTTTTTCTTTTGTAGAGACAGGGTCTCACTATGTTGCCCAGGCTGGTCTTAATTTTTGTATTTTTAGTAGAGATGGGGTTTCACTATGTTGGCCAGGCTGGTATTGAACTCCTGACCTCGTGATCTGCCCGCCTCAGCCTCCCAAAGTGCTGGGATTACAGGCAAAAGCTACTGTGCTGGGGCTATAATTCTTATTTTTCCATTTTGAAAGGAAAAACTGAATTGGAAATTGAGAAAGATACACACAATCCTGCTTACTTCATTGAAAACCAACTTGCAATTCTTTCTAAATATAATTTTAACAAATTTGGTTATGTAGTTTCCAAATCCACAATCTCTGTTAAAAACAGCAAATTCAGGCCAGGTACACTGGCTCACACCTGTAATCCCAGCACTTTGGAAGCCCAATGCTAGAGGACTGCTTCAGACCAGAGAAGTTCAAGGCTGCAGTGAGTCAAGATCACACCACTGCACTCTAGCCTGGGTGACAGATTGACACTGTTTCTAAAAATAGTAATAATAATTTTTTTTAAATAAAGCAATTTTTCAGGCAGTTTTAGAAGTGAGAAGAGTAATGCTACAGATAAGCAAATTAAACAGCTACTTTAAAAGTACAACTCACAACCAAGTGACAAAACACAAGAAAAAGCATTGTTTTTTTTTTGGTCGGGGGAGAGGAGTCTTGCTCTGTCACCCAGGCTGGAGTGCAGCGGCCCTGATCTCAGCTCACTTCAACCTCCGCTTCCCAGGTTCAAGCGATTCTCCTGCCTCAGCTCCCAAGCAGCTGGGATTACAGGCAGGCACACACCACCATGCCCGGCTAATTTTTGTATTTTTAGTAGAGACGGGGTTTCACCATGTTGGCCA
>NW_012115043.1:4886502-4887977 GCF_000951035.1 Colobus angolensis palliatus | reverse complement strand
TTTTTTTTTTTTTTTGAGATGAAGTTTTGCTCTTGTCGCCCAGGCTGGAGTGTAATGGGTTGATCTCAGCTCACTGCAACCTCCACCTCCTGGATTCATGCAATTCTCCTGCCTCAGCCTCCCAAGTGACTGGGATTACAGGTACATACCACCATGCACAGTTAATTTTTGTATTTTTAGTAGAGACGGGGTTTCACCATGTTGGCCAGGCTGGTCTTGAACTCCTGACCTTGGGTGATCTGACCACCTTGGCCTCCTAAAGTGCTGGGATTACAGGCGTGAGCCACCGCACCTGGCCTTTTTTTTCTTTATGTATTATTATAATTATTGTCCTAAAGGTAATAGTATATGACACATGCTTTAAGGAGTCAGGGAAGAATAAGTTTATCAAGAATTTAAAATCAATTTTAAGTGATTAAAATATTTTTTTCTTTTCAAGAGTCTCACTCAGTCACCCAGGCTGGAGTGCAGTGGCACGATCTTGGCTCACTGCAATCTCCACCTTCTTGATTCAAGTGATTCTTGTACCTCAGCCTCCGGAGTAGCTGGGATTACTGGTGTGCACCACCACGCCTGGCTAATTTTTATAATTTTAGTAGAGATGGGGTTTCACCATGTTGGCCAGGCTGGTCTCGAACTCCTGACCTCAGGTGATCTACCCACCTTGGCCTCCCAAAGTGCTGAGATTACAGGCATGAGCCACTGCGCCTGGCCAGGTTATTAAAATAAATTTTTAAGAGGTACTCAGCTATCTAGAAAACCATCCTGAATTCATTTATTCTTTGAGAAACACATACATTCTCTCCCTCCTCTCTCACACACACAGTCTCTAAAATATACATAAACTTAATATCACACTTTTCCACTCCTACAAGTATTTTATTTTGGGGGCTAGCAGAGATGTTAAAATATCTAACATGTCCTTGATATATTAATGGTAGCACATAAAATTTGGCATAAAATTTACCATTTTCTAGGGACTGACTATTACTCAGCAGCTTTGCCTGCCTTCTTTCCAAGGCCAGTTGTTTATTTCTCTCAATTCTTTGTTGTTGCTCTTCTGTTAGGCTTCTACTTGACTCAGAAGTAAATATCTCACTTTCAGATGAGTTTGTTAGAAAGGGATCTAATTCAGTAGCAGTTACATCATGTTCATTATTTTCCGCAACTTCATCTGCAATAGAAAAGAAATAGTACATCTGCAGTGTTAGAGTAGTTAGAGAAGGGCTTCTCATTGAAAAAGGATTTAAAGTGGCAGGGAGCCAGACCTGAAGAAACAATTTGTGAGGTATAAGAATGTTGTGAATACATGCTTGATTCAATTAAATAAGAAATATTTATAATTCAGTTTAAAGAGACATGTTAAGTCAAATGAAAATACAATTTAAAATATGCATGAAGGCCGGGCACAGTGGCTCACACCTGTAATCCCAGCACTTTGGTAGGCCAAGGCGGGCGGATCACGAGGTCAGGAG
>NW_012115043.1:4884769-4886007 GCF_000951035.1 Colobus angolensis palliatus | reverse complement strand
AAAAAAAAAAAAGAAAAAAGAAAAGAAAGGAAAGGAAACAGAAAGTTCTTGGTTGTAATTAGAAATATTTTATGCTTGGCCTAATCAAAGAACTTAAGGAATCCAAACCATATTCTTGTTCTACATTAAACCAACACATTTCAATAGTTTCCCAGTGACTATATGAGAAAAGATAATTTTATTTTATTTTTTGAGATGGAGTTTCGCTCTTGTAACCCAGGCTGGAGTACAATGGCTTGATCTTGGCTCCCTGCAACCTCCACCTCCCAGGTTCAAGTGATTCTCCTCCATCAGCCTCCCAAGTAGCTGGGATTACAGGCGCCTGCCACCATGCCCAGCTAATTTTTGTATTTTTAGTAGAAACAAGGTTTCACTATGTTGACCAGGCTGATCTCAAATTCCAGACCTGAGGTGATCCACTGCCTCAGCCTCTCAAAGTGCTGAGATTACAGGCATGAGCCAATGCGCCCAGCCAGTAAAAGGTAAGTTTATATAGAACATTATCTTTTGTAGAGTTAAACACAGACAAATGAAAAAAGAAATTTAAAAATCTATGGACATATTTCCAAATGAATTTCTTTTTAAATTCAGTGTGGTCTACATTATAAGTAATAAATTCTTAAAGCCCTGTAAACCAGTTAACTCAAGGTAGGATGTCCCCAAAATGATCCACAGTGGTATGAAAGTAAATAATAGATCTTCCATTTATATTTCATTTAAGAATTAAAAAGAACTATGTTTTACTAACATATTTAAAATAAGACCGGCAGTTGTTAACTGTCCCTTGTCCTTATGACAGTTACTGTCTGATCTGTGAGCCACTCTATAGGCAAGATCCATACTGTAAAAGGGTGGAGAATGGGGACCCTCCTCACTTTACAATTTCAGATATACAGCTGTTTCTGATTGCCCAATCAAATAAACTTACGGATTTCATCTTACTTTAACCAAACAACCCCAACAAAATGCACAAGCGTTAGGTTAAAAAGATTCTACAAAATAACAAAATGTCTGTAAGTAGAATAGAAGCACAAGCAAAATAAAAAAACAGCAGAGTTGACACTTTACCTTCTATCTACATCATTCATATTATGAAATTTAAAAAAAAGATAGGCCAGGCACGGTGGCTCAAGCCTGTAATACCAGCACTTTGGGAGGCCGAGATGGGCAGATCACGAGGTCAGGAGATCGAGACCATCCTGCTTAACACAGTGAAACCCCATCTCTACTAAAAAAAT
>NW_012115043.1:4876530-4883014 GCF_000951035.1 Colobus angolensis palliatus | reverse complement strand
CAGGATGGTCTCGATCTCCTGACCTCGTGATCCGCCCGTCTCGGCCTCCCAAAGTGCTGGGATTACAGGCTTGAGCCACCGCGCCCGGCCACATATGGAGTTTTTAATGTGCTTCCTCTTACAGGGTTGCAGGATTCTAAATCAATAACAAAATACATAAATAACTACTTTTTTTTTGTTTTCTCAAGAGATGGGGTCTCACTCTGCCATCCAGGCTAGAGTACAGTGGCATGATCATAGCTCACTCCAGCCTCAAACTCCATGGATTCAAAGGATCCTCCTGCCTCAGCCTTCTAAATAGCTGGGACTACAGGTGTTGACCACTCTGGTCCCTAACTTCTGGCTTCAAATGAACTCAAAGAACTAATTTTGACTGGGCAAGGTGGCTCACGCCTGTAATCCTGGCACTTTGGGAAATTGAGGCAGAAGGACTGCTTGAGAACAAGAGTTCAAGACCAACATGACCAACACAGCAAGACTCCATCTCTATTACAAAGAAAAGTGGAAAAAAAAAAAAACAACTACTTTTTATGAACCAAGAAAAGAAAGGTATCTTCAGTAATAGATGACCTATTTATATAAACAATATATTTTGTAAGAAGCAGCTGGTTCCTTTGAGTAGGATTAAAATGAGATTTAAAGCTGGGTGCAGCAGCTCATGCCTGTAATCCCAGCACTTTGGGAGGCTGAGGCGGGTGGATCACGAGGTCAGGAGATCGAGACCATCCTGGCTAACACAGTGAAACCCTGTCTCTACTAAAAATACAAAAACTTAGCCGGGCGTGGTGGCAGGCGCCTGTTAATTTACTCGGGAGGCTGAGGCAGGAGAATGGCATGAACCCAGGAGGCAGAGCTTGCAGTGAGCAGAGATCCTGCCACTGCACTCCAGCCTGGGTGACAGAGCAAGACTCCGTCTCAAAGGCTGCAGAGCTGTGATCATGCCACTGTACTCCACTCTGGGTGACAGAGTGAGGCCCTGTCTCAAAAATAAATAAGTAAATAAAAATGAAATGAAATTTTAAAAAATTAGAAGTACACATGAAATTCATTCACTGCAACATTCATTGGCAAGTGATTATGGCAAAGAAGCTAAAGCTAGGAATACTCAATGTGTTACAAGATGCCATCATTGTGGTAAAAACAAACTAAAACATAAGTAAACTATATAAAAATTAAAGGGAAATAAGTGCAATGCAAAAGGAAACAGCATGGGGGAGTCAGAAATGATGGGAGTGGGGATGCAACTATAACAGTGTAATGCGGAGGCTTCACTGAGTTGTCACTTGAGCACAGTTTGAAGAGTGTAAGACAGTGATGCAGACTTGAGGGTACAAGGGAAGAGTGTTCCAGGCAGAGTGCAACAATACAAAAGCCTTAGAACAGAAATGTGCCTGAAATGTCCAAGGAACAGCTGGAGGCCAAGCACAGTGGCTCATACCTGTAATCCCAGCACGTTGGGAGGCCAAGGCAGACTGTTTGAGGCCAGGAGATAGAGACCAGCCTGGGCAACATAGTGAGATCCTATCACTACAAAAATTAAATTTAGGTCAGGCGCAGTGGTTCACTGGCTCACGCCTGTAACCCTAGCACTTTGGGAGGCCAAGGCGGGTGGACCACCTGAGATCAGGAGTTTGAGACCAGCCTGGCCGACGTGATGAAACCCTGTTTCTACTAAAAATACAAAAATTAGCTGGGTGTGGTGGTGCACACCTGTAATCCCAGCTACTGGGAGGCTGAGGCAGGAGAATTACTTGAACTCAGGAGGCAGAAGTTGCAATGAGCCGAGATCACACCACTACACTCTAGCCCAGGCGACAGAATGAGACTCCTTCTCAAAAAAAAAAAAAGTACATCGCAAATCATATCAGTATAGAAGTAAATGTATTTAATCAACAAATAAAATGGTCAAAACATTTTTACTTTTGTGGTGCCTGATCAAAAAAATTTGGAGACTATTCTTTTAAGATACAAACGAAATATATCACACAACAAACAAAAATCTCAGATTCAGTTCTCTTATTTGTATCCTGTATTTCAGCATGCTTGTAATTCTCTGAATGGTCCATGTTAATTTATCTTTTTTTTTTTTTTTTGAGATGGAGTTTTGCTCATTTTGCCCAGGCTGGAGTGCAATGGCACCATCTCAGCTCACTGCAACCTCCGCCTCCAGGGTTCAAGCAATTCTACTGTCTTAGCCTCCCGAGTAGCTGGGATTACAGGCATATGCCACCATGCCAGGCTAATTTTTTTTGTATTTTTTAGAAGAGATGGGGTTTCACCATGTTGGCCAGGCTGGTCTCGAACTCCAGACCTCAAGGGATCCGCCCGTCTTGGCCTCCCAAAATGCTGGGATTACACGCGTGAGCCACCATGCCAGGCCTTATCTTTTTTTTTTTTTTTACTGCCATAGAATATGGAGCCTGAAATCCATGTTAATTTATACCTCTACATAGGTGGCTCCCTCATTCAAAATCACCTCTGCCTGACCTCTACTGTTCATTCAAAATACTTTTTTTTCTTTTTAATTTATTTCTTCTTCCTCCCACCCCCAAATCAAAATTCTTCTGAATCCTCCTTTGTGAAGCTCTCCCTCCACCCCCAGGGACATGTAACTATCCTCTCCTTTGCATCCCAACCTGTGACCTACTCATACCTCTAATTACAACACCTACCACATTACTAGCAATATGTTGTATGTCTCATTCATTCATTACTGTATTAGCCCACAAAGCGGCCTGATCTTAGTCATTTTTTTATCCTTGAGCTGTATTACATACCGGGCACCTCAAAAAGTAACCCAATAGTATATGTGGTGGAATTTAGAACTGCAATAACTCATTCCTTTACATATACCCAGTCCTATGCCATCAATACATATTTTACCAAGAAATTTAAATCATGGATTATTTAAATCACATTCCTTCACATGTTTGGAAGTAGTTTATAAATAACTTTAGGGAATTCTACATGGAACCTGTATTTTCTTCCACATCTGTTAAAAGTTAAAAAACAAAAACAAACATGTATGGAGCCATCGCACAGAAAATCTGATAACTATACAGACCCTGTCGGCAGGAACCATCTGTTTTAATGTGTGTGACTGTCTATGGTTGCATTGTACAACTAACAATGCAATCAATACCAGGAACAGTCACATAGGTCTCACTAAAGTCCTATATCCGAGAACTGCACTCTAAGTGAAATGCAAACTTTCATCATCAAATCATTCTGCCTAATTTCCCAGTACCACTTTATCCAATGGTGCATGTGTATATGAACACTTTATCTTGATATATATTTTTATTAACAAGTGCTATATAGGATCAGTGGGTCACCAGAGTTCTCAAAAGTTCATATTCTACAACAAATTTGATATACAACATTCTAGATGTAGCAAGGCTTTTTTTTTTTTTTTTTTTGGAGTTAGAGCCTCACTCTATCACCCAGGCTGGACTGCAGCAGCGCAATCTCGGCTCACTGCAACCTACACTTCCTGGATTCAAGTAATTCTCCTGCCTCAGCCTCCTGAGTAGCTGGGATTACAGGCGTGAGCCTCCCCACACAGTTAATTTTTGTATTCTCAGTACAGATGGGGTTTCCCCATGTTTGTCAGGCTGGTCTCAAACTCCTGACCTCAAGTGAACTGCTCACCTCAGCCTCCCTGAAAGTGCTGGGATCATAGGCATGAGCCACCACGCCCAGCCCACTACCAAGGCATTTTAACTTACCTATTTATCGTACTTTACCATACTTTAATTATATATTCAATGTAGACTAAGGATCCAGTCCTATAATACTGCCTCCTCTAACTACTTCTTTCTTTTTTTTTTTTTTCTGACAAGGTCTCACCCTATTTATTGTCCAGGCTAGAGTACACTGGTGTGATCCTGGTTCACTGCAGCCTTGAATTCCTGGGCTCAAGTGATCCTCCTGCCTCAACCCCCATGAGTAGCTAGGACAACAGGCATGCACCACCACACCTGATTAACTTTTTAAAAATTTGTGTATATGGGGTCTCACTAGGTTGCCCAGACTGATCTCCAACTCCAGGATTCAAGTAATCCTCCCTCCATGGCCTCCCAAAGTACTGGGGTTGATCCAAAGGTAGTGAGTTATCTCAATTCAGTCAGTTACAGATCAAACTCCTTGTTCTACTCTTTCCTCCCTTTTTACTACTGCACTTGACTAGTCTTTAAAAACAAATTAACAAGCCAGGCGCAGTAGCTCACACCTATAATCCCAGCACTTTGGGAGGCCAAGGTAGGTGAATCATGAAGTCAGGAGTTCAGAAACAGCCTGACCAACATGGTGAAACCCTGTCTCTACTTAAAAAAAAAAAAACTACAAAAATTAATGGGGCATGGTGGTGCGTGCCTGTGATCCCAGCTACTTGGGAGGCAGGAGAACTGCTTGAACCGGGACCTGGGAGACGGAGGTTGCAGTTTGCCGAGATTGTAACACTGCACTCTAGCCTGGGCTACAAAGTAAGACTCTGTCTCACACACACACAAAAGTTGTTCAGGCACAGTATGGCTTGAGGTGAGGAGTGTGAGACCAGCCAAGGCAACGCAGGGAGATCCTCATCTTTACAAAAATTTAAAAATTAGCCAGGTGCAATGGCATGCACCTGTAGTCCCAGCTACTTCGGAGGCTGAGGCGGGAAGATCCCTTAAGCCCAGGAGCTGAAGGCTACAGTAAGCTATGATTGTGCTACTGCACTCCAAACTGGATAACAGAGCAAGATTCTGTCCCTAAACATGAAACAAAAAAGCAAAGTGCTGGGATTACAGGCATGAGCCACCACACCCTGCCTAGATCTATTTCTAAAAGCAAAATTGTTATAAAGTAGATAAACCTATATTCTTACCACTATTGCTAACAAAATCTTCATGTAAAATAGGGAGATCAAGTCGAATTCGTTTCAAACAGGTCTGAAAATGAAAAGAGATATTTATTTTTACCTCTTTACCAATGTTGGGGGGGGAAATAATTTGCTATTAGTTTTCCCTCTCTACCAAAAGAGATTCCAAAATGAACACTTTAAACAGTAATTTAGCCTCAACTAAATCTATCCTACCATTTAGCATTATGAATGATATTTATAATCATCTCAACACTTACCTGAACTTCCTTTTTACTTCCCAGGTATTCAACTCTGTCAATAAAATCCTCAAACTGCAGTTTAGGGAATAGCCTATGTGCCCAGTGCTCCATGTGTCTGATTAGCATCTTCAAGTCTTCAGCCTGACACATAAAAATAAAAATGCTAAACAGGAGTCTCATTCTCACAGCTGACCCTGTCAGCAAGTTTCAGAACTGAAAAGCTATGCCAAAATCACTGGGGTCATTTTGTATTTATAAGATCAAAAAACTTATAAAAGGAAGTTTATTAATAAGAAAAATATTGGCCAGACACAGTTGTTCACGCCTGTAATCATAGCACCATGGGAGGCCTAGGGGGACAGATCACTTGAGCTAAGGGGTTTAAGGCCAGCCTGAGGCAACATGGTGAGACCCCATATCTTCTAAAAATACAAAATATAGCCAGGCGTGGTGGTACACACCTGTGGACCCAGCTATTCAGGTGGCTGAAGTGAGAGGATTGCCTAAACCTGGAGGGCAGAGGTTGCAGTGAGCTAAGTTCACACCACCGCACTCCAGACTGGGTGACAGTGAGATCTTGTATCAAAAAAAAAAAAAGAGAGAGAACATTATTAAGAACTTAGAGGATTGCAGTCTAAAAGAGTACTGGATACAGGTTTTTGTTTTTTTGTTTTTTTTTCAGAGAGAGCCTTACTCTCTCACCCAGGCTGAAGTGCAAGGGTGAAGTCTCGGCTCACTGCAACCTCTGCCTCCCAGGTTTAAGCAATTCTCATGCCTCAGACTCCCAAGTAGCTGGGATTAGAGGCATGTATCACCATGCCTGGCCTAAATTTTGTATTTTTTAGTAGACAGTAGGTTTCGCCATGTTGGCCAGGCTGGTCTCAAACTCCTGGCCTCAAGTGAGTCGCCCACCCCGGCCTCCCAAAGTGCTGGGATTACAGCACAAGCCATGGCGCCTCACCTGGATTCAGATGCATAAAACTTAGATGAAAACAAATCCAAGTACAAAAACTTAATAAAGTTGGCCAAGCACAGTGTCTCACGCCTATAATCCCAGCACTTTGTGGGGCCGAGGAGGGTAGATGACCTGGGTTAGGAGTTCCAGATCAGCTTGGCCAACATGGTGAAACCCCATCTCTACTAAAAACACAAAAATTAGTTGGGCGTGGTGGCAGGCACCTGTAATCCCAGCTACTTGGGAGGCTGCGGCAGTAGCATCGCTTGAACCCAAGAGGCGGAGGTTGCAGTGAGCCAAGATCAAGTCACTGCACTCCAGCCTGGGCGACAAGAGTGAAACTCCATCTCAAAAAAAACAAAAAAAAAAAGCACTTAATAAAGTTAAAAGATAGTAGGCCGAGTGCAGTGGCTCACGCCTGTAATC
>NW_012115043.1:4864507-4874975 GCF_000951035.1 Colobus angolensis palliatus | reverse complement strand
CCGGCTAGTTTTTTGTATTTTTTAGTAGAGACAGGGTTTCACCGTGTTAGCCAGGATGGTCTCGATCTCCTGACCGCATGATCTGCCCGTCTCGGCCTCCCAAAGTGCTGGGATTACAGGCTTGAGCCACCGCGCCCGGCCAACACAAGACATGCTTTCTAATTCTTCAAACAGTTCCCTTTCTAGTACATCACAACTGTTTCTCAAGATCTCAAGAGTTACGACAATTAAGGATAGCATCTTAAAGCATTCTGAGATTTCTAAGAACATAATGGGTCCACATTTTTATTGCTATTGTAAAACACAAAGGTCTAACATAAAAATCAGAAAGTTCTTACCTCATGACCTTTACCTTTGAATTTTGCCTTATCAAATACATGCCTTAAGGCTGGAAGTCCTCTCTCTGAAATTAATCTGTGAATAAAAATATGTTTTTCATTTCAAGTTTCCTTTTCTTCTTTTTTTTTTAAGAGGGAGTCTCGCTGTGTCGCCCAGGCTGAAGCACAGTGGCATGATCTCGGGTCACTGCAAGCTCAGCCTCCCCCAGGTTCACATCATTCTCTTGCCTCAGCCTCCCAAGTAGCTGGGACTACAGGCGCCCACCACTGCGCCCAGCTAATTTTTTTTATTTTTAGTGGAGACAGGGTTTCACCATGTTAGCCAGGATGGTCTCGATCTCCTGACCTCGTGATCCGCCCGCCTCAGCCTCCCAAAGTGCCGGGATTACAGGCGTGAGCCACCACGCCTGGCCTAATTTCCAAGTTTTCTCGAGTTTGGTCCAAAGCAAGAGCATAAGAAAAAATGTTCTGCTGAACTAAAAAAAACTTTTCTAGAAATATAAGAGCTCTACATCATACCAACCAAAAGTTTATAACATTAGAGGAAAAACAGTGGATGTTAAAAATAAAACGTATAAACGTATAAGAATATAGTAAATGTACCTCTGAGCATCCAGCTTGGGTATATTTCTTTTAACTGTTCTCTTTGGAGGTACAGGAACAAGTGCTCCACTTCCTGACTCTGGTGAAACATACCAAGATTCAGTATTACTGTATTTAAATAATTTGTATTATTTATTTTGTATCATTTCCAAGCTGATAAGATAACTAAACATGGGACACCTTTTTTTGAAACAGGGTCTCACTCTGTTGCCCGTGCTGGAGTGGAGGTGAGATCTTGGCTCACTGCAGCCTCAAACTCCTGGGCTCAAGCGATTCTTCTGCCTTAGCATCCTGAGTATCTGAAACTACAGGAGTGGCCTACCACACGTGGGTAATTTTTAAATCTTTAGCAGAGAGGAGGTCTTGCTATGTTGCCCAGGCTGGTCTTGAAATCCTGGGCTCAAGCCATCCTCCTGCCATCCTCCCAAAGTGCTGAGATTACAGGCAGGACCCAGTGTGCCCAGCCTCCCTTTTTTTTCCTCAAATACCTTTTACCACAGCCTCCTTTTACCACAGCCACCATGCCCCGGCTAATTTTTGTATTTTTAGTAGAGACGGGGTTTCACCATGTTGGCCAGGCTGGTCTCAAATTCCTGACCTTTTGATCCACCCGCCTCGGCCTCCCAAAGTGCTGGAATTACAGGCATGAGCTACTGTGCCCGGCCTCACAGCCTCCTTTTTAAAACTCTCTATACATACCTTCATCAGGCTCAATTCCTTCACCGTCTTGTCTCTCTGGAGAGACTGGAGGTGGGAAAGGAGGAAAAGTTTCATCTTCTACATGCTCATAATCTGGTAGGTCAATCATGCCATTCTCCTGTGGTTCTAGCATCTTTTCCTCTAAGGGAAAAAATGTAAAGTTATTTGTATTCATCCAAATAGTCTCCACTATATAGACAAGTTCTACCTGCAGCCATTTCATGTGTTTCAATCAGTTAGACCACATTTCAAACTTACACAGCATGAAAAGTAGAGAAGATACTAATTATGAAAAAAAAAGGACTAGACTAGAAATCGGAACTAAGTTCCAAGGTAGACCCTAACACTAAATATCTGTATCATTTTGAACAAATCGTTGTACCTCAACTACTGAGCTTCCCCTACCATAAAAAGATAAATTTTGGGCCGGGCGCCATGGCTCATGGCTATAATCCCTTTGGGAGGCCAAGGTGGGCGGATTACCTGAGGTCAGGAGTTTGAGACCAGCCTGACCAACATGGAGAAACCCGTCTCCACTAAAAATACAAAATTAGCCGGGCGTGGTGGCACATGCCTGTAATCCCAGCTACTTGGGAGGCTGAGGCAGAAAAATCGCTTGAATCTGGGGGGCAGAGGTTGCAGTGAGCCGAGATCGTGCCATTGCACTCCAGCCTGGGCAACAAGAGCAAAACTCCATCTCAGAAAAAAAGAAAAAAGATAAATTTGACTTTTCAGAGGGTTTCAAACTGTGATCCAATAGGGTATGAAATACGCAGGATATAGGTACTTCACCCCCACTTCAAGTAGAGCAGCTTAAAAAAAAAAAAAAATCTGCCGGGTACAGTGGCTCACGCCTGTAATTCCAGCACTTTGGGAAGCTAAGGCAGGTGGATCACAAGGTCAGGAGATGGAGACCACCCTGTGAATGGTGAAACCCCATTTCTACTAAAAATACAAAACATTAGCCGGGCTTGGTGGCGGGCGCCTGTCGTCCCAGCTACTCGGGAGGCTGAGGCGGGAGAATGGTGTGAACCCGGGAGGCGGAGGTAGCAGTGAGCCACGAGCACGCCACTGCACTCCAGCCTGGGCCACAGAGCAAGACTCCATCTTAAAAAAATAAAATAAAATAAAAAATAAAAAAAAAATCTGTTTATATACACCTACTATGTGCCCACAAAAATTAAAAGTAAAAACAAAATTTTTTTAATGTGTTTACATATTGGTGTTCTAGGTAAGGCTTCCTTTAAAGAATAGGAAATTATCCTCAGGTTGGTAACTCGAAAGAATGTTTTTCAGTACTGCCTTACTTCTCAGTAACAACTGACACTTTCAGTCAGTTTTTTCTGGGAAAAATGTTTACCCTAACTTTTAAGACACAGTACTCACCTGGCTTTCCTCCCTTTCTGGGCACTCCTCCTGGATTTTCTTTGCAGGTTTACCTTCTAACCTGGCCATTAAGTATCCAAGACTCCATCCTAGGGCTTCTTCATTCATTTATGCATAGTTTTAATAAGTACTTATTTATAGATGACTCCCTGATTTTCGTCTCTACCCTAGGCCTTGACTCTCCGATCCAGATCACTATTTCCCATTTTACACCTCCTAAATGCCTGAAAGGCACCTGTAATTCAACATGTACAAAACCAAACTTCTAAATTTTCCTAATTCACTGAATGACATCTATCCAGCTAAGCAATTCAGAAACCTACAAGTCATCTTTAGCAATTCCTTCCCTCTATCCCACAGATCCTGCCCATTTTATTTCCTAAATATCCCTTGAATCTATTTCTCCTTATCTCTATAACCACTTCCCAACATTTCTTACTTGCATTACTCTACTACTGTCATCCACTCTTGCCTTCTTCAATTGTCCATATTACATCTGGGCTGAATCTGAAAATGTAAAGCTGATCACCTCACTTGGCTTAAGTATTTCAGTGGTTTCTGATTGCTCTTAAGATAAAGACAAAACTCCAAGGCCCTATGTGATCTGGCCTCTTACAACCTCACCAACCTCACTTCACACTACTCTATGCTCTTTCTTTCCTTGAAAGAGCTATATTCCTCAGGCCACTAGATCTTTACAAATACTATTTCCTGTCTTGAAAAAGCTATTCCTTGACTCCTAATCTCTTTCAGATATCAACTATCACTTTTTCAAAAGTTTACCTCAACTTCTCTAAATCCTTCTTTAGTAAGCATTCATAGTGTCAAGTACAAACGTCATGGCACTTATCCAGTTTCAATATCAGGTGTTATTTATACAGTTATTTATTGTTCGTCTCCCAAACTAGACTGTAGCTCAAAAAGGGCAACCAGGTAGGTCTCTCTGTGCTACATAGCTCGAACCCCAGTGCTGGTACACAGCAGGTGCAGGTGCTCAATATATATTTGATGAATGATGGAATGCAAAAAAATAATTCCAAAGTTTCCCCAAATTGGAGTTAGATGATCTTTAAAATCTCACTAATCCTAAATTTCGATTACCATAAATATAAAAGCAAAGCATCGGCTGGGCGCGGTGGCTCACGCCTGTAATCCCAGCACTATGGGAGGCCGAGGCGGATGGATCATGAGGTCAGGAGTTCAAGACCAGCCTGGCCAACACAGTGAAACCCCGTCTCTACTAAAAATACAAAAAAAATTAGCCAAGTGTGGTGGCGGGCGCCTGTAGTCCCAGCCCAGCTACTCCGGAGGCTGAGGAAGGAGAATCGTTTGAACCCAGGAGGCGGAGCTCGCAGTGAGCCAAGACCGCGCTATCTCACTTCAGCCTGGGCGACAGAGCCAGACTCCGTTTCAAAAAAAAAAAAAAAAAAAGCAAAGCATCAATTCCCGATCATGACCCACTGTAGCTTCAAGTAAGCTACAAGAATCTATACTAGAGTTCAGAACTTTGAGGCTGACAGCGAGCTTTGAGTTTGATGACAGTACCTAAAATATATTAAGCGCACTCAAGAACTGGCCAAGCACGGGGTGGGATTGTCAGGAAACTGATATTTCTTCTATTTGTAGTGAATAAGATGCTCAACAGACGACTTTTACTCTGCGTCAGTGGTCGCATAACTGTCTCTTTTTAGACATTTATGAAATTGTGTGAACTTCCTCCTCTACTCCTCAAACTCCCAGAAGAGTGAAGGTAACAAATGTTATGTCCAAACCACGATTTGTTCCCAGACCCTGGTTTCCAATGCCCACCTCTTTTCCAAGAAGTCCAAAGAGACGGCCCTCATCGCAAAGGAAGTGCTACCGTGCTGCCTCGATGCCCCCCTTGGGTGCCACCCCTGAAACATCGAACCTCCTATACCTCTTCTCCAGCCGTCCCCCTCATCCTCGATCCCCGCCTATCCTCTCTTTAACTTCATTCATTCATCCAACATTCGCTGGGCGCTTTCTACATTGACACGCCCCGGACAGAAGACTGGGGTAAAGATGATAAGGAACACATTCCCTCCCGCTAAGGGGCTTGGCAGAGTAAGAGGCAGCCCAAAACCTAAGCAACCGGGACACGCGCCCGCCTCCCCGCCTCTCCAGGCCAGGTCAGGTCGACTCCCCAGCCTCCTGACCCGCTGCAACAATTAGGCTTTCCCGCTCGTCCGTCTGGCTCCCTGGCTCGTCCATCTGGCTCCCTGGCTAGTCCCTCTGACTTCCCTCTCCCCGCAAGAACTTCACCGGCCCGCCGCTCAGTTCTCACCTCACGCAGAAAACACCGGCCACAAAGCGTACCGCGACGTGCAGACAAACGCGCTTCTCGCGATACTCGGGAACTCCCGTGGCAAGCAAGGCCCGCAGCGTTTGGCGCCAAATCCGCGCGCGAGCTGGGCGGGGCCTGCAAGACCCGCCTCTCAGGTTCCGCCCCGCCCACCACGCCAGTCCAGCCTCCGGTCCCACTGTTTCCGCCCTACTGAATTCTTCAGAGGGCCTCCTTATTTGCATAAAGCTAATACTAGTTATTCTGGGTTTTTTTTTTTTTTCTTGAGACTAAGTCTCGCTCTATCACTCAGGCTGGAAAGCAGTGACTCGATCTCGGTTGACTAGTCTCTAGCTCCCGGACTGAAACGATCCTCCCACCTCAGCCTCTCTTCCCCCACTACACCCAGCTAATTTTTGTTTTAATGGGTTTGTTTGTTTGTTTGTTTTGCAAAGACGGAGATTAGCTGCCCAGGCTGGTCTCGAACTCCTTGGCTCAAGCGATCTTCCCGCCTCAGCTTCCCAAAGTGCTGGGATTACAGGCGTGAGCCACCGCGCCCGGCACTTTTAAACCTTGGAAATAGGTCTGTTTTTGGAAAACTGAGTTGTGGGAGGAGGAAAAAGGACAAAGGCAAGCAATAGTGAATGAGAAATTACCGCCTCTTCAGAGTTCATAGCAGAATGCCTCGAACTCAGTTTTATGAATTGTTTATTGAATAATAAACTGAGAAAAGAGGTGGTAAAGAGAGGAAAAACAGGGTTGAGTGTAGACACTGGCCGGGTGCGGTGTGGCTCACGCCTGTAGTCCCAGCACTTTGGGAGGCCCAGGCGGGCGAATCTCTTGAGCCCAGAAGTTCAAGGCTGCAGTGACTAGGATCGCACTGCTGGCGATCCAGCTGGAGATCCAGCCTGGGTGACACAGTAACACCCTGTCGCAAAAAAAAAAAAAGAGTGAGAGAGAGTGTGAATGTAAACAAAAAGAAAAATGTCAAAAATATGTTACTTGGGACCAGGTGCGGTGGCTCATGCCTGTAATCCCAGCACTTTGGGAGGCTGAGGCGGGCAGATCATGAGGTCAGGAGTTCGAGACCAGCCTGGCCAACATGGTGAAACCCCATCTCTACTAAAAATACAAAAATTAGCACGGTGTGGTGCCGTGCGCCTGTAATTCCAGCTACTCAGGAGGCTGAGGCAGGAGTATTGCTTGAACCTGGGAGGTAGAGGTTGCAGTGAGCCGAGATCATGCCACTGCACTCCAGCCCTGGCGACAGAGCAAGACTCTGTCTCAAAAAAAATGTTATTTGGTCAGACTTGGTGGCTCATGCCTGTAATCTCAGCACTTTGAGAGGCTGAGGCAGGAGAATTGGTTGAGCCCAGGAGTTCAAAACCAGCCTGGGCAACATACTGAGATTCTGTCTCTATTAAATAAAGAGAAAACATTTTTTTAAAAGTTAACTTTTCCATTTTAAAATAGTGAGTCCAAATATATTTGTATTTGTATACACACAAACATACACACACAATCTCAGAAAAATATATAACTAGAACCTATGCAATGAAAGTGGCATATGGGATAGAGTGGGATGAGAACTTAACTATAATTTTTTTTGAACATACAAATGTATTAACTATTCAAAAAGCTAAATTTAAAAATGTTATCTGAAGCAAATATAGCATCATTAAGATTTGCCAAACCTAGAACATAATTAGGGAATACTGGCAGCATTATTCTCTCCACTTTTCTTTCTTTCTCTTTTTTTTTTCTTCTTCTTCTTTAAGACGGTCTCACTTTGTTGCTGAGGCTGGAATGCAGTGGTGCAATCACAGCTAGAATCAGGTGATCCTCTCTCCCCAGCCTCCCAGGTAACTGGCACTACAGGCTCACACCACCACACCCAGCTAATTTTTTAAATTTTTTGTAGAGACAGGAGTTTCACTGTGTTGCCCAGGCTGGTCTCCAGTGCCTGGGCTCCAGCTACTTTTCTGTAGCATGATGAAACATTTTTTAAAAAATTTAAAAAGCGAGGCTGGGTGTGGTGGCTCATACCTGAAATCCCAGCACTTTGGGAGGCCAAGGTGGGTGGATCACCTGAGTTCGAGACCAGCCTGGCCAACATGGTGAAACCCTGCCTCTACTAAAAATACAATAATTACCTAGGTGTGGTGGGCGCCTTCCTGTAAGCCTAGCTACTCCGGAGGCTGAGGCAGGAGAATCGCTTGAACCCAGGAGGCAGAGATTGCAGTGAGCCAAGATCGCACCACTGCACTCCAGCCTGAGCGATACAACTACACTCTGCCTCAAAACAAAAAAAAGTTTAAAAAGCACTGAGTCCCGGATGTCGAGGCTGCAGTGAGCCGTGATCACGCTACTGCACTCCAGCCTGGGTAACAGAGTGAGACCCTGTTTCAAAACACAAACACACACACACACACACAAAGATAGAAAGTAAATTACCAATTTGTCTAAAATTATGTATACACGTGTATCTATGTGTCACATTTCCTTTATTTTATGGTTTTATTTCTATACTTGTGAGATAACATATATCAATATTCAACAATTAATAAAATTAACATAAATTTAGTTTTTTTCGTTCTTGAGACAGAGTCTTGTTCTGTCACCCAGGATGGAGTACAGTGGTGCAATCTTGGCTCACTGCAGCCTTGATCTCCTGGGTTCAAGAGATTCTCTGCCTCAGCCACTCAAATAGCTGGGATTACAGGCACCATGTCCAGCTAATTTTGTATTTTTTTGTATTTAGTAGAGATGGGGTTTCACCATGTTGGTCAGGCTGGTCTCAAACTGACCTCAAGTGATCCATCTGCCTCAGCCTACCAAAGTGCTGGAATTACAGGCGTGAGTCACTGCACCAGGCCTAAAAGTAACGTGAATTTGAAATGAGAAATGTCTGTTTCAGTAGTCTGAATTATTGAGACAAGAGGCATTCTTTTAATTATCCAGGTAAGTTTATATACTATACTTTTTGACTAATAAAGTAAAAGTAAAAGCACTCTGAGAAGTTAAAAAAAAGTTATACACTTTCCCCACGTTGCCCCCAGCCTGCCAAAAACGAACAGAGCAGATACTCTTTAAATCACAGTTCCATCACTTACTGGTTGGTGACTTTTAACTCTGATTCAGTTTCCTATTTTTTTTGGATCACCTGAGTTGGAGTGCAGTGACACTGTAACCATGAACTCCTGATCTCAGGTGATCTTCCTAACTAGGCCTCTCAAATTCCTGGGATTATAGACATGAGTCACCCCACCTAACCCAGTTTCCTCATAGGGTTGTAAGGAGGAGTAAAAAACAATATTTAATAGCATGTTACTGTAGTCTCGCAGCTACTTCAGTCCGAGGCAGGAGGATTACTTGAGCCCAGGAGGTCAAGGCCAGCCTAAGCAACAGGGACATCCTATTCCTAAAAATTAAAAATAAATGTAAAAGATATTAATATGTTTTCCATAACTATCCATATGATTTCTAGAATGCTTCACCCTTTAAGAAAATGTAAAGATTTTGGCCGGGCATATTGGCTCACACCTGTAATCCCACCACTTTGGGAGGCTGAAACAGTAGGATTGATTAAGCCCAGGAGTTCCAGACCAGCCTGGGAAACATGGTGAATGAAACCCCATCGCTACAAAAAAGTAAGAAAAGAAAACGTAAAGATTCTGTTAAGTACTTGTTTGTTGTTTTATCTGAGTTACAACCACAGTTGTAAGTCATTGATATTGTCAATAACTAATTGTTCACTGGATGCAGTGGCTCTTGCCTGTAATCTCAGCACTTTGGGAGACCGAGGCAAGTGGATCACTTGAGGCCAGGAGTTCAAGCCTGGCCAAAATAGCGAAACACCGTCTCTACTGAAAAAACAAAAAATTAGGCCTGATGCAGGTGGCTCAGTCCTGTAATCCCAGCACTTTGGGAGGCCAAGGTAGGCAGATCAGCTGAGATCAGGAGTTCAAGACCAGCCTGGCCAACATGGTGAAACCTCGTTTCTACTAAAAATACAAAATTAGCCCGTTGTGGTGGTGGGTGCCTATAATCCCAGCTACTGGGGAGGCTGAGGCAGGAGAATCGCTTGAACCCAGGAGGTGGAGGTTGCAGTAAGCCGAGATTGCACCATGCACTCCAGCCTGGGCTAGAGAAGGAGACTCCATCTCAAATAAATAAATAAGAATTAGCTGGGCATAGTGGCACACACCTGTAACCCCAGCTACGTGGAAGGCTGACGAATGAGGATCACTTGAATCTGGGAGGCAGAGGTTGCAGTGAGCAGAGATCGTGCCACTGCATTTCAGCCTGGGCAACAGAGTGAGACTCTGTCTCAAAAAATAAAAAAGTTAAACTGAACATTTTAGTACCTTGTTCAGATGTATCCAAAACCTAGAAGTTTAGGATCATTACTAAGTATTCCTTATTCTCTTTTCATTTTTCATAACCTTTCTATTGTAATTTTTTTTTTTTTGTTTGGAGACGGAGTCTCGCTCTGTTGCCCAGGCTGGAGTGCAATGGCCCCATCTCCACTCACCGCAACCTCTGCCTCCCAGGTTCAAGCGATTCTCCTGCCTCAGCCTCCCGAGTAGCTAGGATTACAGGCATGCACCACCACGTCCAGCTAATTTTGTGTTTTTAGTAGACATGGGGTTTCTCCATGTTGGTCAGGCTGGTCTCGAACTCCCAACCTCAGGTGATCCACCTGCCTCAGCCTCCCAAAGTGCTGGGATTACAGGCGTGTGGGAGGCCGAGGTGCGTGGATCACTAGAGCTCAGGAGTTTCAGACCAGACTAGGCAACACACTGAAACTCCATCTTGTGCCTGGTCTATTTATTTATTGATTGACTGACTGACTGATTGCATGGCTGGAGTGAAGTGGCTCAATCTCGGCTCACTGCAACCTCCGCCTCCCAAGTTCAAACAATTCTCCTACCTCAGCTTCCTGAGTAGCTAAGATTACAGGTGCCCGCCTCCATGCCCAGCTAATTTTTGTATCTTTAGTGGAGATGGGGTTTCACCATGTTGGGCAGGCTGGTCTCGAACTTCTGACCTCAGACAATCCGCCCGGCTTGGCCTCCCAAAGTGCTGGGATTGCAGGCATGAGTCACCACGACTGGCTTGTAAACAGTTTTTTTTGGTT
>NW_012115043.1:4863299-4864292 GCF_000951035.1 Colobus angolensis palliatus | reverse complement strand
TTCACCATGTTAGCCAGGATGGTCTTGATCTCCTGACCTTGTGATCCGCCCATCTCGGCCTCCCAAAGTGCTGGGATTACAGGCTTGAGCCACCGTGCCCGGCCTGTAAACAGTTTTATACTGTTAAACAAAATAGTGAGAGGACATTGCTATGGACTAACCTCCCACACTAGGCCTGAACAGGCCAGACCAAATCAAAGTGGAGTCACTCTGAGCCAGTTCTGGTTCTGAGGGCTGCCCAATTCACAATTGTTCTTTGTTCTTTCCTCAGTTCAACTGTGCTAAATATCATCTGCTTCAAGTTTCTATTTTATTTATTTATATTTTGAGAGACAGTCTCACTCTATTGCCCAGGCTGGAGTGCAGTGGCATAATCATGGTTCACTGCAGCCTTGACCTTTTTGGGCACAGGTGATCCTCCTACCTCAGCCTCCCGAGTAGCTGGGACCACAGGCATGCGTCACAGCACCCAGCTAATGTAGAGATAGAGTTTCAATGTGTTGCCCAGGCTGGTTTGAAACTCCTGAGCTCTAGTGATCCACCCACCTTGGCCTCCCAAAGTGTTGGGATTACAGGCATGAGCCACTGCGCCTGGACTGTGTTTTTTTTGAGATGGAGTCACACTCCATCGCTCAGGCTGGAATGCATTGGCGCAATCTCAGCTCACTGCAACCTCTGCCTCCTGTGTCCAAGCAATTCTCCCACCTCAGCCTTTTGAGTATCTGGAATTACAGGCATGTGCCACCAAAAGAAAGAAATTCTTGAGAGTAGGTAATTTATAAAGAAAGCAGACTTTTTTTTTTTTTTTTTTGAGATGGATTCTCACTCTGTCACCCAGGCTGGAGTGCAGTGGCATGATCTTGGCTCATCACAACCTCTGCTTCCTGGGTTCAAGCTGTTCTCCTGCCTCAGCCTCCCAAGTAGCTGGGATTACAGGCATGCACCACGACGCTCAGCTAATTTTTTTTTTTTTTTGGATTTTTAGTAGTGATG
>NW_012115043.1:4859789-4860203 GCF_000951035.1 Colobus angolensis palliatus | reverse complement strand
AAAAAAAAAAAAAGAAAAAAAAGAAAAACAGAAAAAGAATAGAAATTCCAAGGAAGCGGTTGACTATGTATGTCCGAAATGCAAGGAGAGAAGTCCAGGGTGGCAGTAATAAAATTGGAGGCCCATTGGCTGGGCATGGTGGGTCACACCTGTAATCCCAGCACTTTAGGAGGCCAAGGCAGGCGATCACCTGAGGTCAGGGGTTTGAGACCAGCCTAGCCAATATGATGAAACACAGTCTCTACTAAGAATACAAAATTAGAAATACATGCTGGTGGGCACCTGTAATTCCAGCTACTTAGGAGGCTGAGGCAGGAGAATCACTCAAAATGGGGATGCAGAGATTGCAATGAACCAAGATCATGCCACTGCACTCCAGCCTGGGCAACACAGCAAGACTCTGCCTCAAAAAAA
>NW_012115043.1:4857005-4858819 GCF_000951035.1 Colobus angolensis palliatus | reverse complement strand
AAAAAAAAAAAAAAAAAGCGCTGGGTATGGTATCACATACCTATAATCCCAGCTACTTGGAAGGCTGACATAGAAGGAGTTCCAGGCTGAGACTTGAGCCTGGGAGTTACAGGCTATAGTGAGCCATGATTGTGCTACTGTTCTCCAGCCTGGGTGACAGAGTAAGACCCTATCTCAAATAAATAAACAAAATAAAAATATAGTCTATAAACTAAGTTTGAATGGCATCTAGATTTGCCAGTTTCTGTGTGTGGCCCCAAATCCATAGAACTCAAAAGAAGTGTGGATTATGATATATCCAAATATACTGAATTTATGCAAAATATGGCTTGCTATAACTTGAAATTGAAGGTATCAAAATTGCAGAAATGTATGGTAGACAAAGGAAAAATAATCATATTATTGTTATTTTTTGGCATAATCAAGACCTTTAATAGAGATACTTGAAAATGTCCTAGTCAAACAAACTTACTAACAATCGATAAAACTAATTTTACCTGTCTACTCTTTGGCAAGATACCAGAGACTTTTTAAAAGATCATGGGTCTGGCAATCAGATGATGTCCCTGTTCTAATCCTAACTAGCTGTGTGACCTTGGAGGACATCATTGAACTCTCTGAAGCTGAGTTTTCCTATTTATAAAGTGGGCTGCCTGAACACTAGGACCTCTAAAATTCAGCTCTAAAATTCTAAGATGAATTCAGCCTCCCACTCTTTAAATGCAAAAGCCGCATCTCAGGTGCCAGGCTAGGATCCAGTCACAAAGGTCTATCTATTTAGATAAAGCATAGAGGGGAGCAAGGATAAATAGCCGCATGGTTCAGCAGTAATCATAATGACACAACAATGTTATCATTATAATAACAATAACAGGTTTATATTTTATGAGGCTGTACAATTAAAACAATCTGGCACATTGCACAGAAGAGATTCCGTGCTCCCCAGGAGTATATAAGTAAAGTACAAAATGCATGAAGGTACCAATAATAATAGTTCACAATATCTTAAAATATACACAAACTCAGGACTATGTGCCATGCATAGCGCATTGTTGGAGAGGAAACCTTTTCATGCAAAATCTCAGCTCTCCATAAGCTGACCTGCCCCTGAGCAAGAAGGAATTATAAAAAGACCGATAAACTTTATAATAGCTCTGCTGTATAGGTCCCACATGCTCTTATTGTCATAGTTCCCTGATCACTGTAGCTCAAATCGTGATTCTCATTTTAAATTTCCTGCTTGTAATCTTTGCAAAGCACTTGGCAGGAAACGGATCATGCAGGGGTTTTCCATTGAGTGGAAGAAAGCATGAGGGAAAAACAAAAAATGACAACAAAAAACCCCAATTATGACATGTATTTGAATGAATGTCCTGGGAAAGAGATTTGAGATTTGTTTACTCTCAAACCAGACTTGGAAATAAGAATATCCGGGATCCTGGACTGTGATTTTAAAGGAAGTCAAGCTTCCTTCTCCACAGCTGCCCTCGAGGAAGCTGGTATGTCCTGAGTATATCTTCTTTCACCATGCTATCCAAGGGTAAAAAGCAAAACACCACAGTACCACGTTTGCCAAGCCAGAACGAGGTCCCTACCCTGACTCCCATCAAAAAACAGGTGCTGGATCTGACATCCTGCATGCTTTAAGCCACATCCTTAGAGAGCAATTGAAATTGCATCTTTCACCTTGTTGAGGCATCTTTTCCTTTAAATAAAGGGCACGGGACCATTAAAAGTGGCTCTCAAAATAACCTAGTGGTTTCATTGCATTCAGAATGTTGGACATCAAGAACTGAGGAAGCGGATGTCCTTGG
>NW_012115043.1:4854457-4856509 GCF_000951035.1 Colobus angolensis palliatus | reverse complement strand
GTAAACCCGGGAGGCGGAGCTTGCAGTGAGCTGAGATCCGGCCACTGCACTCCAGTCGGGGGGACAGAGCGAGACTCCGTCTCAAAAAAAAAAAGAAAAATGTGGTATTAAAATAAGAAAAAAAATAAAGTGGAATTTCTTCATGTGAAATAACTTCTGTTTACAATGAGCAAGTTTTTTTTTTTTATTTTGAATTTTCCAACTGAACTTTTCATAAGAAAAGAATAAAAGATTTAATTAGTAAGGAAGCAAATGTGGACCTGCCACTAAAATAAAACTCTTCAACTGATAATATCATAAACCTCACTGATCCTATAATATCAACTGCATGTGAATATGCCTGAAAGTGTATCAAGCAAGGCCAGGCGTGGTGGCTCACACGTGTAATCCCAGCATTTTGGGAGGCCAAGGCACGTGGATCACTTGAGGCCAGGAGTTTGAGACCAGCCTGGCTAACATGGTGAAACCTCATCTCTACCAAAAATACAAAAATTAGCCAGGTGTGGTGGCACATGCTGGTAATACCAGCTACTTGGGAGGCTGAGGCACGAGAATTGCTTGAGCCCGGGGAGGCAGAGGTTGCAGTGAGCTGAGATCTCGCCATTGGGCCATTGCACTGCAGGCTGGGCAACAGAGGGAAACTGTCTCAAAAAAAAAAAAAGGGTAAGTGCATCAAACTTTCTACTACCTGTTGCATATTTTTCTGGTCCCCCTCCCCCCACCTAATAAGGTAGTATTTGTTATATAATTTAAAAACAGAAAAATTTGGAGCAAAACCCACAAAATTCTCAGAAGACACAATGTTTTAATGTGAGAAAAGCCTATATCATTTTTTTCAACCTAAAAAGCAAAACAGGACAAATAAAAATATATTTGGGTCAGTCGGCTCTATTTTCTTGGGAAAAAAAAGTTTTTCCATAAATTTCTTCTTTTCTCTGGTAATTGTTTCTTTTGCCCAGGCTAGGGTGCCGTGGCATGCTCATAGCTCACTGCAACCTCAATCTCCACAGCTCAAGCAATTCTCTCAGCTCAGGCTCCTGAGGAGGTGGGACTACAGGCACTTGCCATCATGTCCAGCTAATTTTTGTATTTTTTGTAGAGAGGAGGTCTCACTACATTGCCCAGGCTGGTTTTGAACTCCTGAGTTCAAGTGATCCACCCACCTTTGCCTCCCAAAGTGCTGGGATTACAGGCATAAGCCACTGTGCCTCACTGGTAATTGTTTTACTGAAGGGTAACATACAGACAGAAAAGTACACAAATCATGAATGGAACACACTGTGTAACCAGTACCCAGATCAAGAAAGCAGAGGTTGCCAGCACCCAGAAAGCCCCCTTCATCTCACCTTCCTCACTCCCTTTCTCAAGGATAACCACTATCCCAACCTCTACCACCATAGACTAGGTTTGCCAGGTTTTGAACTTTATATGAAACAAAAAAGTAGTATTACTTTCTTGTGTCTAGCTTCTATTCAGGATGTTTGTGAGATTTACGCATATTGTTGCAAGTAGTAGTCCATTTTTACAATGCTATGGAGTATTCCATTGTGTGAATTTATCACAATTTATCCCTTTACTGTCCATGGAAACTTGGGTTGTTCCCCAATAACTATTACAAATAATGCTGCCACAAACATTCTTGTAAATGATTTTTGGTGAATATATACAGTCACACATCACATAAAAATGTTTTGGTCAGCCACAGGCCACATATATGATGATGGTCCCATAAGAGTATAATAATAGGGCTGGGAGCAGTGGTTCACGCCTGTAATCCCAGCACTTTGGGATGCCAAGGCAGGCGGATCACGAGGTCAAGAGTTTGAGACCAGCCTGGCCAACATGGTGAACCCCGTCTCTACTAAGAATACAAAAATTAGCCAGCTGTGGTAGTGGGGGCCTGTAATCCCAGCTATTTGGGAGGCTGAGGCAGGAGAATTGCTTGAACCCGAGAGGTGGAGGTTGCAGCGAGCTGAGATCATGCCACTGCATTCCAGCCTGAGAGACAGAGCAAGATCCCGTCTTGGAAAAAAAAAGATTATAATACCAAAT
>NW_012115043.1:4851938-4853879 GCF_000951035.1 Colobus angolensis palliatus | reverse complement strand
TGAACCACCATGCCTGGCCAATTTTTTGTAGAGACAGGGTTTCACCATGTTGGCCAGGCTGGTCTCGAACTCCTGACCTCAAGTGATCTGCCCTTCTGGGCCTCTGAAAGTGCTGGGATTACAGGCCTGAGCCACTGTGTCCAGCTTTGCCCATTTTTTTTTTTGGATTGTCTATCTCTTCTCATGTTAATGTGTATCAGGATATGAGGTTTATGGGTTTTTTTGGATATATGCATTATACCGGCCAGGTGCAGTGGTGCATGTCCATAATTCCAGCTACTCAGGAGGCTGAGGTGAGAGGATTGTTTGAGGCCAGGAGTTTCAGGTTACAGTGCACTATGATTGTGCTTGTGAATAGCTACTGCACTCTAGCCTGGGTAACACAGTAAGACCCCTCCTCTTAAAAAATATATTTGTTGCAAATGTCTTCTTTCTTTTTCATTCTTTTTGTTTTTATTTCTTTATTTATTTAGAGACAAGGATCTTGCTCTGTGGCCCAGGTGGGTCTTGAACTCTTGAGCTCAAACGATCTGCCTGCCTCGGCCTCCCAAAGTGCTGGGATTACAGGCTTGAGCCACCGCGCCCGGCCTATAATACCAAATCTTAATGTATCTTTTCTATGTTTAGATACAGAAACATCATTGTGTTGCAACTGCCTACACTATTCAGTACAGTAATGTAACATAGAGGTTTGTGGCCTAGGAGCAACAGGCTATATCACATAGGCTAGATGTGTAGTAGGTTATACTATCTAAGTTTGTGTAAGTATACTCTATGTAGTTTGCTCAATGATGAAATCACCTAATGACACATTTGTCAGAACATATTCCCATAATTATGCAATGCATGACTGTATATTGAAATAAAATATGCAGTCATGTATATTTTGGGTCATAGGGAAGACGTTAAATCTTAGAAGACATCGCCAGTTTTCCAAACTGGTCACACGAATTTATACTCTCACCATCAGTATAAGGAAGTCAAAATTGTTCCACATCATTATCAACATTTGATATTTTGTTTTTCTTTTTTTATTAATTAATTAATGTGGTTTTTTGAGACAGAGTCTTGCTCTGTCACTCAGGGTAGAGTGGAGTGCAATAGCAGGATCATGGCTCACTGCAGCCTCCAACTACTGGTTGCAACTGATCCTCCTACCTCAGCCTCCTGAGTAGCTGGGACCACAGGCATGCACCATCACACCTGGCTAATTTTTAAATTTTTTGTAGAGACAGGGTCTCCCTGTGTTGCCCAGGCTGGTCTTGAACTCCTGGGCTCAAACGATCCTTTTGCCTCATCTTCCCAAAGTGCTGAGATTACAGGCATGAGCCACCAAGCACAGCTTGTCTTTTTTCAATTTAGCCAGAATAGTGGACGTAGTATCACACTGTGCGTGTTCTTAAATTGTGGTAAAATATACATAATAAAACATTTACTATTTAGATCGTTTTTATTTTATTTTTTTTAGAGAGAAGGTCTTGCTACATTGCCCAGGCTAGCCTTGAACTTCTGGGTACCAGAAATCCTCCTATCTTAGCCTCCAGAGTAGCTGAGACTACAGAAGCATGATCCCCTCACCCTGTGCCCATCTTAAATCATTTTTAAGTTTACAATTCAGTAGCATTAGGTACTTACACTATGGTTTTAATTTGCATTTCCCCATAACTAAGGAATTACAGCATCTTTTCATATATTTATCGACTATTTGGATGTCTTCTCTTGTGAAGTTCCTGTTCAAGGGTTTTGAACACTTTATTTATTTATTTATTTTATTTTGAGACAGGGTCTCACTCTGTCACCCAGGCTGGAGGCAGTGGCTTGATCTTGGCTCACTGCAACCTCCACTTCCCAGGTTCAAGTGACTCCCCTGCCTCAGCCTCCCAAGTAGTGCATGCCATCATCCTCAGTTATTTGTTTTTTTTTTTTTTTTTTTTGAGACGG
>NW_012115043.1:4844435-4845708 GCF_000951035.1 Colobus angolensis palliatus | reverse complement strand
CCTTGACCAGTTCAAGCAATCTTCCCATCTCAGCCTCCAGAGTAGCTGGGACTGCAGGCACGTGCCACCATGCCTGGCTAATTTTTGTATTTTTTAGTAGAGACGGGGTTTCACTGTGTTAGCCAGGATGGTCTCGATCTCCTGATCTTGTGATCCGCCCGTCTCGGCCTACCAAAGTGCTGGGATTACGGGCTTGAGCCACCATTTTTTTTCATTTTAAATAATGCCGCAGTAATCATGTATTTAGAAAAAGGTTTTTTGGTATGTATGTCTAATAATTTTTTTCTTTTTTTTGTTTTTGTTTTTGAGATGGAGTTTTGCTCTTATTTCCCAGGCTGGAGTGCCGTGATGTGGTCTCGGCTCACTGCAACCTCTGCCTCCCGGGTTCAAGTGACTCTCCTGCCTGAGCCTCCCGAATAAATGAGATTACAGGTGCCCACCACCAAGCCTGGCTAATTGCATTTTTAGTAGAGACGAGGTTTCATCATGTTGGCCAGGTTGGTCTTGAACTCCTGACCTCAAGTGACCCCCCTGCTTCGGCCTCCCAAAGTGCTGGGATTACAGGCATGAGCCACTGTGCCCGGCCCCAGCTCTAATAATTTCTAAAGAAAAATTATGCAATGCTGGGTCAGTAATGGGACTTTAAAAAGTTATTGCCAAAATGCCCTTTAAAGAGATTGCAGCAGCTGGGGGCGATGGCTCATGCCTGTAATCCCTAACACTTTGGGAGGCCAAGACTGATGGATCACTTGAGATCAGGAGTTTGAGACCAACCTGCCCAAAATGGTGAAACCCCGTCTCTAATAACACATAAAAATTAGCCAGGCGTGGTAGTAGGCACCTGTAATACCAGTTACTCAGAAGGCTGAGGCAGGAGAATTGCTTGAACCTGTGAGGTAGAGGTTGCAGTGAGCAGAGATCACGCTACTCCACTTCAGCCTGGGCAACACAGTGAGGCTCCCTCTCAAAAAAAAAACCCCAAAAAACAAACAAAAAAGAGATTGCAGTAATTATACTCCCAGAAATAGTGTATGAGAATGCCTTTTCTCCCACATCTTCAATAATACTGATAAGTGAAAGGTGATCTCTCATTTTAATTTGCACTTCTCTAATAAGTGAGTAGAATATTTGAAAGCCATTTGTATTACTTTCTCTGTGAACTACCCATATTGATGTATTAATACTTTTGCTATGTTTCTATTGGATGAATGATGAATGATCTTCTTTTAATTTGTAATTGCTCTTTTTCTTTTTTTTTTTTTTTTTGAGATGG
>NW_012115043.1:4836982-4843390 GCF_000951035.1 Colobus angolensis palliatus | reverse complement strand
CTGACCTCGTGATCCGCCCGTCTCGGCCTCCCAAAGTGCTGGGATTACAGGCTTGAGCCACCGCGCCCGGCCATTTTTTTTTTTTTTAAACGGAATCTCACTCAGTCACCCAGGCTGGAATGCAGTGGTGCGATCTCAGCTCACCATAACCTCTGCCTCCCAGGTTCAAGTGATTCTCCTGCCTCAGCCTCTGGAGTAGCTGGGATTACAGGTGTGTGCAACCATGTCCAGCTAATTTTTGTATTTTTAGTAGAAATGGGGTTTCACTGTGTTGGCCAGGGTGGTCTTGAACTCCTGACCTCATGATCCGCCCAACTTGGCTTCCCAAATTGCTGGAATTACAGGCATGAGCCACCGTGCCCGGCCAAATTTGTGTATTTTTAGTAGAGACGGGGTTTCACCATGTTGGCCAGGCTTGTCTCCATCTCTTGACCTCGTGATCCACCTTCCTTGGCCTCCCAAAGTGCTGGGATTACACCGTGCCAATTGCTCAATTATATTAAAGAAATTAGATTTTTATTATAGTGTAGATATTGTAAATGTTTATTTTCTCAGCTTATCATTTGTGCACTTATATCTCTGTACAAGGTGTTTTTTTCTCCATGGAGAAATGTCAAATGTTTGTGAGGTTAATTTTATTAATCTTTGCCTTTATGGTTTTGACGGTTTGTGTCTTTCTTCAAATGTTTTTCTCATTCCAAAATTTAAAAATTCATTTTCCCATGATCTTCTCTAGCTTCTCTAGCAGTACTTCTATGATTTCATCTTTCTTTCTTTATTCTTTTTTTCCTCTTTTCTTTGAGACAGAGTCTCACTCTATTGTCCAGGCTGGAGTGCAGTAGTTTGATCATGACTCACTCTAACCTTGACCTCCTGGGCCTAAGTAATCTTCCCACCTCAGCCTCTCAGGTAGCTGGGACCATAGGGATGTGCCACCATGCTCAGCTAAGTTTATCTTTTTTTAATTTTATTAAAAATATTTTCTTAGAAATGGGGGTCTCACTATGTTGACTAGGCTGGTTTTAAACTCCTGGCCTCAGGCAATCCTCCTGTCTTGGTCTCCCAAAGTGTTAGGTTACAGGTATGAGCCACCGTGCCCAAAGTTTATTTTTTTGTAGAGGTGGAGTCTTCCTATATTGCTCAGGCTGTTCTCAAACTCCTGGCCTCAAGCAATTGTCCTGCCTCTGCCTCCCAAAATGCTGGAATCACAGACATGAGCCCCTGTGCCTGGCCTTGATTGCATCTTCAATTCACCTAGAATTTATTATAGGATAAAAAGTAGGGATACACCTCTATTTCTTTTCCAAATAGCCAAGTAGTTGTCCCTATTTCCTTAACTAAATACTCCATGACATTGAAAGTCCTGGCCATTTCCCAGATATCTATATGTTCTATTGGTTTTTATGAAAAATAGTGGTGTCCAATGCTATCTCATTCTTTCATTTGTCTTTGGGAGTTGATGTAGAGGTTACTTTTTTCTGTTTATGATAAAACAACAGATCTGGGCCAGGTGCAGTGGCTCATGCCTGTAATCTGAGCACTTTGGGAGGTCGAGGTGGGTGGATCACCTGAGGTCAGGAGTTCGAGACTAGCCTGACCAACATGGTGAAACCCCGTTTGTACTAAAAATACAAAAATTAGCTGGGCCTGGTGGTGTGTGCCTGTAATCCCAGCTACTCAGGAGGCTGAAGCAGGTAAATCGCTTGAACCTGAGAGGCATAGGTTGCAGTGAGCCCCAATTGCACCATTGCACTCCAGCCTGGGCGACAGAGCAAGACTCCATCTGGAAAAAGTAAAAAAAAGGAATAGACATCCTAGGTTTTTCTAGAAGTACTGTTAAAAAATATTAATTCCTACTGTTTGAAATTTCTAGAAATGAAAGTCTTTTCTTGTCCAGTATTTCATCATATGGGTGTGTCATAAATGATGTATTCATTTCCCTTCTGTTGAATATTTAGGTAATTTCAGATTTTACCTATTTAAATAATACTATGTTGATCATTCTTCTGTATAGCTTTCATAATTTCTTTACAAGAGAGTCATGGAAGTAGAATTATTGAATCAAAGTGTGTGAATATTTCTGAAGAGGAAATTGTCTCCCGGAAAGCCTCTATAAATTATTCTCCTTCGGCCGGGTGTTGTGGCTCACACCTGTAATCCCAGCACTTTGGGAGGCCGAGGCGAGGGATCACCTGAGGTCAGGAGTTCGAGACCAGCCTGCCCAACATGGCGAAACTCTGTCTCTACTAAAAATACAAAAAATTAACTGAGTGTGGTGGCAGGCACCTGTAATCCCAGCTACTCAGGAGGCTGAGGCAGGAGAATCGCTTGAACCTGGGAGGTAGAGGTTGCAGTGAGCTGAGATTGCACCACTGTACTCCAGCTGGGCGACGAGCAAAACTCCGTCTCAAAAACAAAACAATACAAAACAAAACTATTCTTCTTCCAGCAGATTATGTTTACATGATGAAAACCTATCACCATCACCATTTATTTAGCTCCTGTGTGTTAGGAACTATTCTTTCACAATTTCATTTAATGCTCATAACTATTTAGTGCAGTAGTAGATAGTATAATTTTCATTTTATAGGTAAATTAACTGATGCTCAGAGAGGGTAAGTAATCAGCCAAGGGCAGAACTGGAATTAATCTCAGGTCTTTCTCTCTCAAGTTCAGGTTTTTTTGTTTTGTTTGATTTTTGAACCTAAGATATAGAGGTCTGAGTTAAATGTACTCCTCAACTCATGGTATGTTTTCATCACTGGTTGTCCTTGTATTTATTTTTCTGTGTTTTCCAGGTTGGGGTACAAGATCATGGCTCACTGCAGCCTTGACCAGTTCAAGCAATCTTCCCATCTCAGCCTCCAGAGTAGCTGGGACTGCAGGCACGTGCCACCATGCCTGGCTAATTTTTGTATTTTTTAGTAGAGACGGGGTTTCACTGTGTTAGCCAGGATGGTCTCGATCTCCTGACCTCGTGATCCACCCGTCTCGGCCTCCCAAAGTGCTGGGATTACAGGCTTGAGCCACTGCGCCCGGCCCACTTTTTGTATTTTTAGTAAAGACAGGGTTTCACCATGTTGGCCAGGCTGGTCTCGAACTCCTGACCTCAGGTGATCCTCCCACCTCAGTCTCCCAAAGTGCTGGGATTACAGGTGTGAGCCACCACCATGCCCGGCCTTCAATTAACTTTTTAATGTTTATTATTTTACTCTGATACTAAAAATTATGCATGTTTAACATGAACAAGGATACAATCACTTCTATACACACATGCATACATTTACATCTATGCCTCTATATTAAAAACTATGGGAAAAAGAAATGGGGAGATGTAGGTCAAACAATACAAACCAGCAGATATGCAGGATGAAGAAGTCTAGAGATCTAATGTACAACATGAAGACCATAGTTCATAACATTGTATTGTATCTGAGTTTTTTGTTAAATAAGTAGATTTTAGCTGCTCTTGTCATACTTTACACAAGCCTTTATGTGACAGTACAGAATGTTAATTCATTTCACTATAGTAACCATTTTACTATCTATATATATCCCATAACATCATGTTATAAACCTCAAATATACACAATGAAATTTATTTTTATTTACTTTATTTATTTCTGAGACAGAGTCTCGCTCGCTCTGTTGCCCAGGCTAGAGTGCAGTGGTATGATCTCAGCTCACTATAACCTCCGCCTCCCCGGTTCAGGCAATTATCCTGCCTCAGCCTTCTGAGTAGCTGGGATTACAGGTGCCCACCACCATTCCCGGCTGATTTTTGTAATTTAGGAGAGACAGAGTTTCACCATGTTGGCCAGGCTGGTCTAGAACTCCTGACCTCAAGTGATCTTCCAGCTTCCGCCTCACAAAGTGCTGGGATTACAGGTGGTAGCGACCACTGCATCATCCACCCCAGTATAATTTATTTTTTAAAAAACTATGAGTTCATGCCGGGCGCAGTGGCTCATGCCTGTAAACCCAGCACTTTGGGAGGCCGAGGTGGGCGGATCACCCAAGGTCAGGAGTTTTGAAACCAGCCTGGCCAACATGGTGAAATCCCGTCTCTACTAAAAATACAAAATTAGCCAGGCGTGGTGGTGCATGCCTGTAATCCCAGCTACTTGGGAGGCTGAGGTAGGAGAATCACTTGAACTCGGGAGGCAGAGGTTGCAATGAGCTGAGGTCACGCCATTGCACTCCAGCCTGGGCGAAAAAAGCGAAACTTCACTCAAAAAAAAAAAAAACCAAAAACCCAAAAAACAAAACAAAACCAACTATGAGTTCACACTGATACCTCCAATTCCAATACAATAGCATAGGGTATTCTCCCTTCCCATACTTCTAACTTCATTCTACCACAGTGAGAAAACTGGCTCTGTCATGCTTAATACATTTAGTGACTTAATCATCCTGAATGCAACTAACCTCCCATCTAAGCTTCTAGGCCTTTCCCACTTGGATGCCTTGTTCTCTGGTCTTGGGCTCTAGGGCTAAGACTTTGTGTAGGGCTGCCTCCCAGGTGTTCAAGCCCTCTTTACCTTCTCAGGTTCCTCAGCTTCCTTACCTGGTAGGTCACTGACACCTGGCTGTGGACAACCAGGTGTAGATGTTCCTTTGTTCTGTACACCTAATGTCTTTGGCACTGAATATTTTAGGATGGAAAAGGGGAAGAGGAACACTGAATGTGCACTTCGGAATGGGTATTGTGCCTCTTATTTTATTAAGTTCTTTATTCACATGTTATTTCTTTAGTAATTCACAGAACAGGAATTTTTGGATTAAGGTTTTTTTTTCGTTTTGTTTGTGTTTTTTTTGAGACAGAGCCTCACTCTGTCACCCAGACTGGAATGCAGTGGTGCGATCTTGGATCACTGCAACCTCCGCCTCCCTGGTTCAAGCAATTGTCTGCCTCAGCCTCCCAAGTAGTTGGGATTACAGGCGCCCACCACCACACCCAGCTAATTTTTTGTATTTTTAGCAGAGACGGGGGTTTCACCATTTTGGTCAGGCTGGTCTTGAACTCCTGACCTCGTGGATCCACCCGTCTCGGCCTCCCAAAGTTCTGGAATTACAGGTGCGAGCCACTGCACCCGACCTGGATGAAAGTTTTTCAAAGGGAGTCTTGCCCCGTAGCCCCAGCTGGTGTGCAGTGGTGTGATCATAGCTCACTGCAGCCTCAAACTCTGGGCTCAAGTGATCCTCCAGCCTCAGCCTCCTCAGTAGCTTGGACTACAGCTGCACACAACCATGCCCAGCTAATAGAGATGAGAGTCTCACTATGTTGCCCAGGCTGGTCTCGAACTCGTGGGCTCAAGTGATCCTCTTGCCTGGGCCTCCCAAAATTGAGATTACAGGCGTAAGCCACTGCTCCTGGCCCAAAACAGTGTTTTTAAGGCTTTAAAAAATATGCCAATATGGTGAAAACCCGTCTCTACAAAAATAAAAAAGCAGTGGGGCATGACGGCAGGTGCCTGTAATCCCAGCTACTCTGGAGGCTGAGGCAGGAGAATCGCTTGAACCTGGGAGACGGAGGTTGTAGTGAGCCGAGATCACGCCACTACATGCCAGCCTAGGCGACTGAGGGATACTCCGTCTTAAAAAAAAAAAAAAAAAAATTCAAGTCTGAAAAAGAAAAAAAAAAATCATCAATCTGCTCTCAAAAACTGTTGCAACAATATACAATCTCATCAGCACTGAGTATCCACTTCCTTGCAACCTTCTCAGTAGTATTACCATTAAACAAACAAACAAACAAACAAAATATATATGCGACAGTTTGTTGGGCTCAAAGGAGTCTCTCGACAAGTTTCCTATCCCCCACGCTGCCTCTCCTCTGAACACAGGAAGGGTTCCTTTTCCTTATTTATTTTGTTATTTCATTTCCGTCAACACGACTCGGCTTGGGGACAAGGGTCGGGGGCAGGCCGGTTACCGCAGAGGTGGAGGCCGCGCAGCACCTGGCCTGGAGGAGCTCACCACGCAGCGACATAGACCTCTTCCCTGCTGGGTCCACCTGCGAGCCTCGGGGCGATAGAGGGCGCCGTGGAGCCCGCAACGGACCCCGCCCCCAGGGCAGCGCGCCGCGCTCCCGTGACGTATTTCCGCGTCATCTGCCGCCGAGGCTTGCCCCCATTGGTTGTCTGCGAGGCAATAGGGGCGGAGCCGAGTGGGAGTGTGGAAAGCGCCGCATCCCGGTGGGGGGACGAGGCTTCCCCTTCCCCGCCCCTCCCCCGGCCTCCAGTCCCTCCCAGGGCCGCTTCGCCCAGCGGCTAGGGGAGCGCGGCGGCGGCTGCACTTTCTCCGGCAGGATCTGGAGCTGGGCTCTGGTGCACGCGCGGCTGGGCCGCCCGAGCCGGAGGGACTGGTTGGTTGGGAGAGAGGGAGGGAAACCTGGGCTGCCGAACC
>NW_012115043.1:4835430-4836912 GCF_000951035.1 Colobus angolensis palliatus | reverse complement strand
GCGGGTGGGGGGCGGGGGTCTACTGAGACCGCTACCGGCCCCTCGGCGCTGACGGGACCGCGCGGGGCGCACCCTCTGAAGGCAGCTCCGGGGTTAGCGGCCCGGACCTGGTCCTGCGCAGCGGGCGCGGGGCAGCGCAGCGCTAGGAAGCGAGAGGTGCTGCCCTCCCCCCGGAGTTGGAAGCGCCTTACCCGGGTCCAAAATGCCCAAGAAGAAGCCGACGCCCATCCAGCTGAATCCAGCCCCCGACGGCTCCGCGGTTAACGGGACCAGCTCTGCGGAGTAAGTATGGGGCGGGCGGTGAACCTCGGGGCCCGGCTGGGGAGGCCCGGGCTGGGGAGCAGGAGCGCGCGCCAGGCTCCGGTCTGGTTTGTCACGTACGTCTGGGACTGGCAGGGGGCGAGGAACTCCCGGCCGCCGAGGTATCGGTGACTAAGCACTGATTGTGCTTCAGACTCAGACCAGTTAGCGGATCCCGCGGGTCTCGATTCCCCTCTGCACCCCTTTTCCCGACCGTTTTAGTGGTTCCTGGCCACTGTGCAGTCTTCTCCCAAGAAAATAAAAGCTAGCACGTCTCCCCTACCTCCCCCCAGCTCTGTTCTAAATGTGATCCTCTGGGAGTCTGGCCTGTAATGGGGAGAGGAGGCTACTGTTTTGGAAAGAATTAAGATCGCATCTGTGCTTTTGAGACCGGCTCAGGTTGTTAAGTGTGGAGCATCATCCTCACCTTCATGCCTGACACCTGTGGGGTCTGAGTGCCTTGTTGCAGGTCAACTGCCTGGCCGGCGGGGGCGTGCTGGAAGTCCGTGTGGACTTCGTGGCTTTTCCTTACTGACTTTGGCGGGGGCGTGCTGGAAGTCTGTGTGGACTTCGTGGCTTTTCCTTGCTGACTTTGGAGGTTCCCGGTCCTTGGCTTTCCTGGGAAATTGCTCAAGAAAGCGGCTTTCTTCTTCATCCGACTCTTCATTCATTCATTCATTGAACAAACCATTTTCTCACTAATGATTTCCTAGCTTTCCGTACTTGACCAGGAGCCCCTAAACTCCTGACCTGAGGCATGAACACCATGACCTAGAAACCACATGCTAGGTGCTCCGTCTCTGCAGCTTCCAACGTTGCTCACAAACGAGCACTTTATTTCATTAAATAATCTTGAGGCTGTTTCCTGGGGGTTTCTGAGTTCCCACAACTCTCTTGGGTTCTAGGTAAGGGACAAGACTATGTGAGGGAAAACTGCTTGGCTAGCTAGAGAAATAGCCAGAAAAGATTAGGTTATTATTATTATTTGCCTTTTTTTGGTTGTTGTTTGCCCAACCTTCAGTAAAGATTAGGTTCTTAATCTTTTTTTACCTGCACACTGCAGACTTTAGGAAGCTAACTGATGAAATCAGGGTAGGCTTGGACCTTATGCTCTTTGGTGACTTCTGTAACCTCCCTTCCTTTCTCTAGATTTTTTTTTTTTTTTTTTTTTTTTGAGATGGA
>NW_012115043.1:4829435-4835334 GCF_000951035.1 Colobus angolensis palliatus | reverse complement strand
CTCCCGAGTAGCTGGGACTACAGGCGCCCGCAACCGCGCCCAGCTAATTTTTTGTATGTTTAGTAGAGACGGGGTTTCACCGTGGTCTCGATCTCCTGACCTTGTGATCCGCCCGCCTCGGCCTCCCAAAGTGCTGGGATTACAGGCTTGAGCCACCGCGCCCGGCCCCTTTCTCTAGATTTTTAGAAAATTTTATTTTTTAAAATTTTATACAGATGGGGTCTTGCTATATTGCTTAGGCTGGTCTTGAACTCCTGGGCTCTAGCGATCCTCCCAAAGTGCTGGGATTACAGGCATGAGCCACTCTGCCTAGTCGGCTTTCCCTAGATTTTAGTAACCTGGGAACCTGTTGGCTTGATGACTTGTTCCATCCCTGTAATGATCACAAGGTCGATGGTGGACCCATGGTGTGTGTTCAACTGTGTTCTTCAGTCCTGCTCCCAGCCGACTCTCTTCTTTAGTCCCGTGTCAATCCTGTGGGGTCTATTTTGCTTGATACTGACTTGTATAGGTAGTTGGATTGCATTATTGCATTGCAAACATTTGTTCTTTTTTTTTTGAGTCGGAGTTTCACTCTTGTTGCCCAGGCTGGAGTGCAGTGTTGCCCAGGCTGGAGTGCAGTGGTGCGATCTCAGCTCACTGCAACCTTCGCCTCCCAGGATCAAGCGATTATCCTGCCTCAGCCTCCTGAGTAGCCACCAAGCCCGGCTCATTTTGTATTTTTAGTATTTTTAGTAGAGACTGGGTTTCTCCAGGTCATTCAGGCTGGTGGCAAACTCCCAGCCTCAGGTGATTCGCCTGCCTCAGCCTCCGAAAGTGCTGGATTACAGGCGTGAGCCACCGCGCCTGGCCCATTTGTTCAGTTTTAGTGTACAGTGTTTCACCCTCTTAAAATAGACAGAAAGTCCTGACTGTTGTTAGGGCAAGTTTTGACCACAGTGGATTCTGGCTGAATGTTGTGGCCTGATTATCCTTTCCTATTTGATTGGAAGTGGATACTGAGTAGAAGTACCTGTTGTTCTGTTGTAATTGTGACACCACAACTGTATTCTCTCGAGGAGGGATTTCATTAAAACAGTAAAAGCAGGATGAGAAGAAACTACCCCAGATTTGGTGGCAGAAAAATTTGGATGGGACTGGGAGGGTCTGAACAGTGGTTAAAAGGTAGGGGCTCTGGAGTCAGGCTAAGTTTGAAGCCGAGCTCTGTTGTGGGTTTTTTTTTTTTGAGACAGAGGCTTTCTCTGTTACCCAGGCCAGAGTGCAGTGGTGTGTGATCTTGGCTCACCGCAACCTCCACCTCCCGGGTTCAAGTGATTCTCCTGTCTCAGCCTCCTGAGTAGCTGGGACTGCAGGCACCCGCCACCCCATCCTGCTAATTTTTGTATTTTAATAGAGACAGGATTTTACCATGTTGCTCAGGCTGGTCTCAAACTCCTAACCTGGTGATCCTCCCACCTCAGCCTCCCAAAGTGCTGGGATTACAGCCTGGCCTGTGTTGTGGTTTTGTGACCTGGTTCAAGTCTTTTAGTCTAAGGCTTAGGTTTAGTTTTTTCATCTGCAAAAATGGGGCTAATAGAACCTACTTAGCATAGTTGTGAAGATTAAATGAGGTAGTACATAGTAAACCTTCCAAAGCTGTTGGCTGCTGGTGCCTTTATTACTGCCTAAGTGTTGGACTGAAGGAAACTGGAAGGTGATTTTCATTCATGGTGGTGGATTGTGTGTTAAGGTACCTTTGCTTCTGGACAATCACATCTCCCTAGTTTGGTTTTTTGTACCATCTGCATCTACGTCTATGACTCATTACTATGTTACAATAGGAGGCATCTTTGTGTAGACTGCCCAAGATAAACAGGGACTGTTTCCCTATATTTCCTATCACGAATGAGAGGGAAAGCTTTACACATCTTCATCTTTAACTTCTGACAGTGTTTCTCAAGCAAAATGTCCCCTATCTTGGGCTACCAGCAGAAAGAATTCTGTTGCTTTCATGATTTCTGTGATTAGACCAGGGCACAATTTTGAACGTTATCAGACAACGTGAACTAAAGAAGAAGAAAATCCATTTTGACGGTAAAGAACTCTTGGTACCAAATTGGCAAGGTTGCTTTTCCCTTGGCACCTTTTGCTTACCTCTAACATAGCCCTTACCCAATTCAGAGATGGAGTTGGGTAATATGGGACCTGAGGTTGTAGGGGTCCTCAAAGAAAAATCATGCAAAAATAGCTTTCTTTTGCATATTTTGCAAAAACATGTGAACATATTACTAGGGTCTTAAGTGTTAGAATAAGATAGTATTATTCCTCTGTTTAAAATGTTTTTCTGGTTCTATTGTAGTTATACAAAATCCAAACTCCTTATATTGCACTATGAGACTAAGTGGTCTGCCTGTTGTCCCCACTGCCCCCTTCCACCAATCTCTTTAACCACATTTCCTGCCACTCTTTTCTTCCACCACTCTAGTCCTCTTTCACTTCCTCTATGGGATGGTCCATACTCACTGCAGGCCTCTGTACATGCTGTTCCCTTTGCCTGGAATGAATCACCCCTCCTTCCCTAGGTAGGCAGGAAGCAGTCTTCACCTATTTGCCTAAATGTTTATAAACATCTCAGAGGAATGTGGTCCCTCTTTGTCATGTCACCTGAGCTTTTTTTTTTTTTTTTTGATACGGGGGTCTCACTATGTTGCCTAGACTGGTTCTTGAACTCCTGGATTCCAGTGATTCTCCCACCTCAGCCTGTTGAGTAGCTGGGACTACAGGTGGCTACTGCTGTGCCTGGCACTCACCTGAGCTTTTAATAAGACTTAATCATTGCAATTTTTTACTGGAGTGTTCTTAATATTTGTCTCTCCTGTACACTATAAACTTTAAGCACAGCACTGCCTTTTTTTTTGACTCACCGCTCTGTAAGTACACCCAAAATAGTTCCTGGCACATAATAGGTCCATAGATGTTTGTTGAATCAAGGAGTGAATGAAATTTCTAATATTTGCACAATGGATTTAATCAAACTTTTTATGTCTTTTCCTTTTCTTTTCCCCTTTATGCTCATTCCTTTTCTCTCCATTTCCTTTTGTTTTAGTCACCCACTCAACCATTCTAAGGTGTTTATATGGTTTTATAATTCCACCTGTTAGTTTGATTATGTGTATACCCTTGGGAAGTAGAAGGATGATTTCGTATGCTTCTGCTTAGGATTCTAAAATGCTATTGTGCCAGAAATCTGCATTTCATAGACAGGATAGAGTAGGTTATGTTGAGGTAACAACCACAAAATCTCAGTAATTTAACACACTTTCCGGTCAGTGGGAGGCTCTGTAGATTGGAGTCCTTTAGGGATCCAGACTGATTGAGGCATCGCCTCTGAAATATACCTATATGAGGAGGGAATCTTGTGAAGAGCCACATTCAGGCTCTTAAAGTTTTGCCCAGAAGTGAGCTTTGTCATTTTTGCTGCCATTTCTTTGGCCAGAGCAAATCATGTGGCCATGTTGACCTTCAAGGAGGGCAGTGACCTTGAAACGGGGAGAACCAGGAGTATTTGTGTTTTTTTTTTTTTTTTTTTTGAGAAAGAGTTTTACTCTTGCTGCCCAGGCTGGAGTGCAATGATATGATCTTGGCTCACTGCAACCTCTGCCTCCCAGGTTCAAGCGATTCTCCTGGTGAGCCACTGCACCAGGCAAGCAAATTTTTTTTTTTTTTTTGAGAAAGAGTTTTACTCCCACTGCCCAGGCTGGAGTGTAATGGTGCATGCCACCACGCCCTGCTTAGTTTTGATTTTTTTGTGGAAATGGTGTTTCACCATGTTGCTCAGGCTGGTCTTGAACTCTTGGGCTCAAGTGATCTGCCCACCTCATCCTCCCAAAGTGCTGGAATTATAGGTATGAGCCACTGTGCTGGTGAACCAGGAGTATTTGAACAGAAGCAGTGACCATCCCTAAATTTTATATCGGTTTCTTCTTTGTTTTTTTTTTTTTTTTTCTGTGATGGAGTTTTGCTCTTATTGCCCAGGCTGGAGTGCAATGGCACCATCTCGGCTCACTGCGACCTCTGCCTCTCATGTTCAAGCAATTCTCCTGTCTCAGTCTCCTGAGTAGCTGGGATTACAGGCATGTACCACCACGCCTGGCTAATTTTGTATTTTTAGTAGAGACAGGTTTCACTATGTTGGTCAGGCTGGTCTCGAACTCCTGACCTCAGGTAATCTGCCTGCCTCGGCCTCCCAAAGTGTTGGGATTACAGGTGTGAGCCACCGTGCTCAGCCTTAGTTTCTTTTTTTTTCTTCCAGTTTTGTTTTGTGCTCTATTCATGATGCTATTCAATATGTGTCTAGTTCATTATTTCTCTTGGTCGTAGAGCAGTCATGTGCATCTGCCACATTTTACTTATTTATTTCTCTAGAATTAGACATCTTTCTTGTTTTCCAGCTCCTTACTGCCTCAAACAGTCATGACCATGACCATGACCATGACCAAGACCATGACCATCACCATCCTTGCACATCCTTGTCTCCTTTGGATGTTGTGAGTTTCCTGTGGAATGTACTCAGAAGTGGAATTGCTGGGTCTTAGGGTACATTGCCTCTCCTTCCAGGATAAGACGTATTATTAATCTCTCTTTTTTTTTTTTGAAATGGAATCTCACTGTGTTGCCCAGGCTGGAGTGCAGCATCATAGTCTTGGCTTACTGCAACCCCTGCCCACAAGGTTCAAGCAATTCTCCTGCCTTAGCCTCCCAAGTAGGTGGGATTATGGGTGCCTGCCACCACATCCGGCTAATTTTTGTGTTTTTAGTAGAGACAGGGTTTCACCATGTTGGTCAGTCTGGTCTCCAACTCCTGACCTTGTGATCTGCCCTCCTTGGCCTCCCAGAGTGCTGGATTACAGGCGTAAGCCACTGCGCCTGGCCATTCATCTCTTTAAAACAATACAGTTAATCCAGTTGCAGTAGTGAGGTAGGGTACCTCTCGAGATCTCACTTTTTCTTTGACCTTGGGCAAGTCCTTTAGACTTTCTGACTCTTGGTTTCCTTAACTGTAAAGTGGAGGTGATAATTGTGACAATATCTTTACCATGGTGGCCTATGAGGCCCTACCTGATCAGGTCCTTAGTTTTCTTCTAGTGTCCTCTTCACTCATGCAGTCTTGCCACACTGTCCTCTGTGCTCTTGGGTTATAGGTTGGGCACATTCTTATCTTAGAATCTTTGCATTTGCCATTCCTGCTGCCTGGAAAGCTTATCTCTCAAATACTGTATGACTTGCTTCCTCACTTTCTTCACCCCTCTGTTGAAATGTCTGTTGACAGAGACCATCTTTGATCACTCTGATACAAAACTCCCTGTCATTTTCTGCTGCTTGATTTTGCCTTATTTTTCTTTGTAGCACAGACTAGTAACTGAGGGTGCGTCGTGTATAAGTATTTATCTTCTTCTGCCACTCCAAGTGTAAGCTTCATGATGATTGGGGCTTTGCCTTGCTCATTGCTCAGTGTGTAGGACAGATTCTGGCACATGGAAAATACTCGGTAGATATCTGTTGATTAAATGGCTGACTAGATCCTACCCCAGAGGAATACTTTGAAGATGTATAAAATTTCTTTGAAGACTATAAGGTGCCGAATAACCTTAGGAGGGTTCACTGCTTGGCCTTAGTAGTGTTCATGATTTTGGATTTTGAACTGTTTCTATGTAACCCTGAAACACTCACACTTACTTTTTGCATTCAGGGTGTAGTTCATAGCATCAGCAGTTCTGCCAGGTTTGTAAGGAACACACATCTGTTAGAGTGTGAAGGCCCTGGAGGATGAAAGGTTGAGACAGGTTGATGTGCTTTTTCTTTTTGTCTCTTATGACTCTTTCTCAGATGTGCACCATGATAACTAGGAACTTTTTTTTTT
>NW_012115043.1:4806239-4825515 GCF_000951035.1 Colobus angolensis palliatus | reverse complement strand
CCGTCTCGGCCTCCCGAAGTGCTGGGATTACAGGCTTGAGCCACCGCGCCCGGCCTCTTTTTTTCTTAACTCCCTCTTTGGAACCTTTTTGCTAGCATTTCTCTATGTGGATATTCCACCACATCCCCCTGAAGTATGAATCAAGCAGTGGTGAATCTTTCTGACACATCGAGAAAACAAATCCAGAGAACACAGAGACTAGGGACAAAATGAGGCAAACCTGAGAAGAAAGCTTAGGGTCCCAGTTTTGTTTCTGTTGTTCACTTCCAGAAACTGCCCGTTTGGAAAAATCGTCCTGGTCTCTTACTGCAACTTGATTGTGTTTTTACTTCATGTCCTGTGCCCTTGTTGCTCAGAAGCCCAAGAGAGCTGTTTGGAGGCTTACATACCTGTTTGCTAAGTTTTCTTCTCCTCCTCCCAAGATGAATAGTGTTTTGTTTTGAAATAGCAGGTGTTTTCTGAATCCCATGAAAGGTCAAATGCTAAAAGTGCTTATCCTGACTCTGATTTCGCTGTGTAACTCTCAGGGGCTTCCTGCTCTGATGTCAGGAAGGGAGTCAGGTTAAGAAGAGGTTACCTGGAGGCTGAAGAAAAAATGGACAAGGTAGAAAGACCTTGAACCCCTCCGTTTGAATAGTTGCCTGCTTAAGGACAATGCTTTAAAATTTTGAATGTATGAATACTTTCTAAAGAAAAAACCTGTAGACATTACATTCTCCAGTTTAACTTTGTTTATTCCATTATATACATTTTTGGATAGCTGAGATCAGTTGATTTTTTCCCGATTTTTACATGTGGACATAATCCTCATTCTTGTCATTTTTATTGGCTGAAGAGTAAAGTCTGATAGGATCTGGCTAAGCAAATGACACTTTGTTGATTATTAGGTGGCCTCCAGATTTTTATTATCTAATGATAGGCTTGTAAATGTTTTTGAGTCCATTTATTTTGTTTTGCTTTTAGATGAATTCATCCACCCGATGAGAGGCAGTGGACCATGCTACCGCTGTTGTTACATATTAACAGAATATGTTTCAAAAAGAGATTGAACCAATTTACAATGTATATTTCAACTGTTTCCTCAAGCTTCATGAGTCTTTTTTTTTTTTTTTTCGGTTTAGTGGTTTTCGATAGTTTAATAGGCAGTATAAGGGCCCCTTTAAAGGTCAGTTTGTTTCCTTTTAATTGTTATATTTTTGAATTGCATCAATTCAGTTTAAACTCATATTTATTGAATGCTTACTGAATGTAAATCACTATTCTGGGAGCTGCAGGTAGGTGACTCAAAGATGAATAACATTATCTCAGCCTTCAAGGATCTTAAAATCTAATATGAGAGTGTAGGGGGAGATTTTTGGAACACAAGAAGGAGGAAACAATGGCTACAGAGTAAGAAAAGTGCCACAGAAAAGCTACAAAGCAAGCACTGTTGGAGCTTGGCCCGAGGAGGGAGTGTGCGCATCCAGGAGGGGAGATGAAGAGAGCCTTCATGGAGGAGATGACATTTGAACTGGGTCTTGAAGGATGGCTAGGATTCCACGGGATGTGGGGGGGGGCGTGGCAGGAAGAGTGCGCGGGATGAGCAACTTCACACAAGTGGGAAAACCTGGGATGTGTAGAGAAGCCAGCAAGTAGTTGAGTGTGACGGGTGCGTCGGTTCGGGTCGAAGGAAATGAAGCTGGAGAGGTAGGCTGAGGTGGTTTTGTGGTTCCAGGCTGAACATTTTGAAAAGTCACATGCAAATTTTTCTTCCTTTCTGATCATTTTTAAGTCTTTCTGAGTAGTTTTTATATGCTTTGTATTTTGAAGTTTTATAAATGATGTGCTTACTACATTGTTCCATTGTGTGTAATGTATTAAGAAAAATACCATTTTTAAATATTGAAAAGCGTGTTTTTTGAATGGGCATTATGTATAGCATACTTTTCGTTAGCAGTTTAACATCTGTCGTCTCTCCACGACTAGCAGGAATATGTGACTTCATAGCCTTTTTCTTCCCCTTATGTGGTTAACTCTTTTTCCCATGTGGAATATGCTCGGTATGAGGTGTATGTCTAAGTTAGTTTTTCTCCACAGTGAATTCTAGTATCTTACTGGAGTTTACTAAACGTGATGCATTTATCCATCTGTTGTATTTTCAGGTTTACCTTGGTCTTTTTGATATTTTTCTCTACTAAAACTTTTTAACCCACTCTTAAGTAGTTTTCAGAGTCGTATATATTTTTTAATTTGATAGGGTTAAGGAAAACTTCAACAATTTTCATGGGATATCTTTCCACTTATTCATGTGTTCCTTTCTCATGTTAGGATATTATAGTTTCTTCTCTATAATTCTCTTGTGTCCTGAGTTAATATTTCAAATACGTAACATTTTGATACTGTTGTAATTGAACATTTTTAAGTTTGTATTTTCCATCTCGACTATGGTTTGTTTTGTATGAACTGGTTATATCTGGCGGCTTTGTTAAATCCACTTACTCTATCTAGTAACGTTTTTTGTTTGAATATACATGCATTTGTAGATTTACTGGTGTCATCCGCAAAACAACTTCTTTGTTTCAATGTGTTAGATATTTTATAGCTGTCTCATCTTGCATTGCTCTCAGTAGCAGTTCTTGTGTCTCAGGGAACACTATTAAGTGTAATGAGGTTTCTCAAGGACCTTCTGGGCCAGGGAATTTTCTCTTCTTTACAAGGAGCTGTGAAAAAAGGAAGCAGCTGCCCAGATTTATAGAAGCAGAGCTTATTAGGGCTGGATGGGACCTAACAGCTTCTCTAGACCTGGGCCTATCATTTGAGAGATAAGGAAACGAGGCCTAGAGAGGTGTGAATTTGCCAGAGTTCACACTGCTGAAGTGGAAGGAGGTGGTTGAGCTTTTACTCTTATTTACCTATGGTACATATTACATACAGTACATGTTTTCATTTGGGAAAGTTACTTGGTTTGACAGTTTTCCAAGTTTACCCAACATTAAATTTTGGTAACTACGCAATATCCTTAAAAATATTATTTTCAAGTAATTATCTGAAACTCTGGAAAAGGTTACCCCTGTATATCACCACTCTCTTAGGTGGTTGAGGGAAAAGAGAATAAAGAAAAGTTGTGGGGTTGGGGCTGGGACAGGGAGGAAAGGGTATTTTAGTCCTTGATCCTTAGTAGGAGGGCCTATTTTTAAGCTTCATAATGTCAGTTTTAAAAGCAGTGGTTTTCAAAATAACCGCAGACGAAAGTCCCCTTGAAATGGATGCCTTTCTGGAATTGACCTATTTTGAGTTTAGCTGTTACCAGAAGGGTTCAGAATCTCGAATGCTCTTAAATGCATTTACTTTTCAGACAAAGTGGAAATTGAGTGCATAATCCACATGGGTTCCAGATTCGGGTTAAATTTAGAAATTTGGGGAGTTGTGGAGAGAAGATAAATTAGTTAATCATTGTTTTATAGGTTTGTCTGAATCCAGGTTAATTCTGTTTCCTTCTTTATTGAATTATAATTTGTATATCCAGGTTTTACAGATTAGATCAGACCCTCACCCCATTTGAGAGTCGACTCAAAGTCAGAATTATTTGTCCCCTTTGCTATTTTCATACCACCCTTTAGTAAACAGTCCTCAAGAATGTCCTTATGTCAGGGAGGGGAGGCCTCAGAAGTTAGCAAGAATTCCAAGCTCACTGTAAACCTTTTGTTTAATGGTTTACTCAAATCCAGATAGAAATTCTACCAAAATGCCAGCCTGTATTTCAGCTCCTCTTTCTTGGAGTCTTTAGGATGGTGGGAAAACAGGCAGAAGAGAGCTGTTTAACATTCCAATAATTATTAATAATAGAAAATTTATTCTGCTAATCAGGCACTCATTTGTGTCCACTGATAAAACTTGGTCATTGGAGCCAAGGAAAGGTACCATTCACTGAAGGAAAGAGCAGTAGATAGTCAGGCATGGTGGTGTGTGCCTGTAGTCCCAGCCACTCGGGGGGCTGAGGCAGGAGAACTACTTGAACTCGGGAGGTGGTGGTTGCAGTGAGCGGAGATCATGCTGCTGCACTCCAGCCTGGGTAATAGAGTGAGACTCTGTCTCAGAAAAGAACAAAACAAACAAACAAAAACAGTGGAACATTGGCTAAGCTCTTAACACATTATATTAATTTAGAGATTGCAACACTTTAATATTTACTGGAGTACTCCTTCTATAAAACAGTCTTTTTTGCCTTGTTTTAGTTTGGTACTAAATGAATGCCGGGTTAGCCATAAAGGTAGCTTGCTGCATTTCTATTTCTTGTGTTCTAAATCACTGAATAATTAAAAAAAAAAAAGTACTAAAGCATTTCCAATTAAAAAGGAAGGTGTAACATATTTATTAGGGGAAGTCAAGGGGAGAGGTGGTGAGGAAAGTACCAGAAACTACCAACAGGTGTTTTGGTTACGTTGCACAAAGAATCAGCTTGATATGCAATCCCTGCGAAGAGTTTATAAATTCCTGAAGGAGGGTGAGAACCGGAGGGGACACAGTGAGCGGAAATGGTGAGCGGAAATCAGTGGTTCCTGAGGCACAGAGGACTTGGGTTACTGGGTTACCGGAGGCTTGCTCCCACCCGCGGACCTGGGAACAATTCCTGAACAAGTTGCTTTCTTGATAGACAAGGATGCATCTGTAGGACCACCTCTGTTAATCTGTAGGGCAATAAGAATTGATCCTACTGCAGGAAGGAGACTAGGATGAAGCCAGAAGACATGGAACTTGTATCCCTAGAGGACACTGTAACTGGAAAAATAGCTACCACTTATGAAGGCCCACCTGGTCTCTTTGCATTCATTATCTTGAATTCGCACTAAAATTCTGCAAAAAGGTCATAGTATTCTATTTTACAAATAAGGAAAATGAAGCTCAGGGAAGTTAAGTAATTTCATAAGGTTGCACAATTAGTAGGTGGTGGAGCTAAGTTTAGACCCAGGTCTGTCCTACTGTGATATGCATGCTTTTTCCACATGGCCCTCTCAAGACTGTGTAAAATGCCAGAGGTCTTTCTGGAGCTTCACTTCCCAAAATTGCTACATTTAAATTAATTAAAAGTTGAAAAATCAGTTCCTAAGTTGCACTACCCACATTTCGAGGGCTCAGTGGCCATGTGTGGCTAGTGGCTACTATATTGGACAGCACAGGTTAGAATGCTTTCATCATTGCAGAAAGTTCTATTAGTGCTGGTCTAGAGGTCATTCAGTTTTGCCCCTGTATTTAATTTTTTCTCCTTTTATTCCACAGAGGAGAAAATGAGGGACAAAGAAAGGAAGTAACATTCAGCATCAGACATCTAATTAATCCAGTTTTTTGGACTGGTTGCCTGTTAGATTTTCCCATGCCCCACATTCTTCCCTTAAGAAAATGAACAGAATGGAAATGTGAGAAATGGAGTGACTCCCCTACTCTTCCAGCTTTGCCTGGCCTTTAAACTAGATTCTTTCTCCCAAAGAATCCTGCATTTTACCAAGTTCAAAGGGCATGTCCGGATTAGTTTCCCCGAAGGAAATGAAAGATGTTTGTTGGAAAGGAATTCCATTCTTAATGTATGAAATAGCACTTGGATTCCCTCTGGTTCTTTCTCTGACTTCCTACCAAGTGCTTTGTAATTGAACTTGCAGCTGCTAACCATTTGTCTTCCAAAGGAGACCAACTTCAAAACAGTTCAAATGACAGAGGGATGTATACTTTGAATGCAAGCAGCTGCCTGTTATCTGCTATTGATTCAAATGGCATTTGTGTTAGGGTCAAACAGATTTAGATTATGGCCAAAATTACAACAATAGATTTCTAACTTGTATGTTAAGAATAAGATGTATTAACAGTCGTCAAACTGATGTTTAGTGTTTAACTCATATGTACCAGGCACTGGGTTGCAAGATGAACTAAAGAGACTTTTGCTGAAATGGGAAAGGATGTCGTGTTATGGACAAGTCGAATGCATTTTAAATTCCTGTCTGAATTATATTGCTGGTATTTGCCATCCGTGTAACTTCCTATTTAGCCTTGAAATTCAGTAAAAGCCTTAGTGTGGATCATACTTCATAGCTCTGAAGTAAAGTGAGGAGTCATGTGCAAATGTCCCTTTAGTAGATGCTATTAAAAGGCATTTAAATTATACACTCCAGTGTCTAAATGACAGTCTGAAGTGTATGTGTGTTTGGAGGATGGGCAAGTGGGAGCAAAATGAGGCATTATGCTGGGGCGATTGATATTTTTAGGAAGCCTAAATGTAATGTTTGATTTCAGTATAACTAACAGACTCATGGTTTAGAAAAGTTGTCTATCAAAAACTGAGAAATTGAGGTTTTGGTTTCTTCTCAAAGAAATGTTCAAGTCATGTGCATGAGTATGCTCGGAGAGATTAAAAATGGGGAGAAATTGGAATGGTGGCAAGATATCCAGGAAAGTGCCTGTCTTCTCTGAGAGTTGAAGGGCAGGAGTGGAAAGGACTTTAAAGATGGTGGCAACAGGCCGGGTGTGGTGGCTCACGCCTGTAATCCCAGCACTTTGGGAGGCTGAGGCAGGCAGATTGCCTGAGGTCCGGAATTTGAGACCAGCCTGACCAACATGGAGAAACCCTGTCTCTACTAAAAGTGCAAAACATTAGCCGGGCATGGTGGTCCATGCCTGTAATCCCAGCTACTTGGGAGGCTGAGGCAGGAGAATCGATTGTGCCATTGCACTCCAGCCCGGGCAACAAGAGTGAAACTCCATCTCAAAAAACAAAAAAAAAAGATGGTGGCAACAGCTGGAAGGGGTCCCCAGGAGCTCTGACACCTGGCTTTTCTTTTTTTTTTGTTTGAGACGGAGTCTCCCTTTGTCGCCCAGGCTGGAGTGCAGTGGCCGGATCTCAGCTCACTGCAAGCTCCGCCTCCCGGGTTTACGCCATTCTGCCTTAGCCTCCGGAGTAGCTGGGACTACAGGCGCCTGCCACCTCACCCGGCTAGTTTTTTGTATTTTTAGTAGAGACGGGGTTTCACTGTGTTAGCCAGGATGGTCTCGATCTCCTGACCTTGTGATCCGCCCGTCTCGGCCTCCCAAAGTGCTGGGATTACAGGCTTGAGCCACTGCGCCCGGCCGACAACTGGCTTTTCTAACTGCCTAACATAACGGGGTTGGGGAGCAGAGCATCCAGAGGACTCTGTGTATTGTTTTGTGGCATGGTGTCTAACTTCTAGAAAGTTGGGAATACGCTTCTGAGAGTTTTGGAGTCAACAGGCTCGAATGCAGGATGATCAAAAGAAGATGGCTATTACTCTGAGTGGTGCTGGTTTTGGGGGCCAGCAGTGCAGCGAAAAGCCCAATTTCCCAATCCTATTTTGAATGTTTCTACCCCCAACAAGCATTTCATTTGACTCCAGAGACTAGCCACTCTTCAGAGGGTCTAAAAGTCTTCAGGCTTCAGAATTTTTAGGCTATAGTGCTTTGGAATAACAGTGCCTTGTGTAGAAAAGTGTGAGATCTGAGCTCTTTTCCTGTGAACCTGTTAAGTCACTGCATTACCAACTCTGTGCCTCAGATTTTTTCTCTTCAAAGTAGGGGTGATGGTAATGACTTCCTACCTTTCAGGGTTTATATATGAGCTCCACATAGTTTCATGGGCTACCACCCAGCATACTTTCAAGCAAGTAGATAGTAAGAATTTTACATTTTATTGTTAAGAGGAATCTTGGATGTCTTCCGTTGTAACCTTATCTTGAATCCAGGGCTACAAAGAAGGGTTAAGGCTAGACGTGGCTCATGCCTGTAGTTCCAGCTACTTACAAAGCTGAGGCGGGAGGATTACTTGAGCCCAGAAGGTTGAGGCTGCAGCAAGCTGTGGTAGTGCCACTACACCCCAGCCTGGGCAACAGAGCAAGACCCTGTCTCTTAAAAACAAAAGAAAAAGAAAACCAAAGAAAGGTTAAGAGAAGTTGGCTATGTCACACAGTATATTTGGAATTCTGTGACTTCTGAGTAACATAACCTGAAGGCTGTATGGCACAGTGGAAAGGCTTTGTAGCCAGCAGACTTTGAGTTTGAATTCTGACCCTGCCTTACTATGTCTGTCTTGTGCAAGTGCTTTTACATCCTTGAGTCTGTTCCCACATCTGTAAAATGGGCATAATAACACTTATCCAACAGAAAGGATTCATAGATACTCTGTGTGTAAACTGCTTTTTGTGATTAACAGGACTAATGGTAACAGCCATGATTAGATCCCTAGCACAGGTTGCTTACTTTCTGTCAGGTGAGGAGAGAGAATTCTCAGCTCCCAAAGAACTTCCAGTGACAGGGCTCTTCAGCTGCTCTTTATCCAACACTTAGAATAGAGGCAACACCGGGCATGCTTGCAATTTTTTAGGATGTGCAGGAAGCAGAAGAATTATTTTCAGTGAAACAGGAGTCTGCAGAAGGTGCCTTAGGAAACAACTGCCACACAGTACATCCCAATATAGACTCCTCCCAGCTTCTCTAGGACAGCCATCTGCCTGACAGGCCCCATCCAGGTAAGCCCAACTTTCTTCTCCCAAGAGTTTCAGGAGGATTTCCTGATGTTTGTGTGTGTGGGTGGTATGGGGTTGTGTTGGGGGTTGAAGAGGGGTGTTAATTTGGGATGAGTAGTCACTGGCTTTTGGTGGCATACTGGAAGGTAACACTCCTGTGGCTGAAGCCAGATGTTGGGGATCGGCGCATGGTTCATCCAGACATCTTCCTCAGTGGGTCCTGGCCTCTGCTCATACTGTGTCTTCTACTGGGGATTCCCTTCTCCACCTCCAATATACGTATATTGAAATCTTCATCTTATGTCAAAGATTAACTTGGAGGTCATGTCTTCTGTAAATCCATCACAGACCTCTCCTCCACTCCATCCAGGCAGTGGTCATCTGCTCCACCCTCCGGAGCACTGTACATATTCCGTCACACTTCAGTTACTTATGTAATTGTCTAGTCAGCAGAAGATACTCCTCTCCAAAGGGCAAGGCTTTGCTAACTCCTGTGAAGCCTGGCTTTGAGTTTATGAGGGGTGATTCTTGTCAGTTTATAATTTTTTGGCACAAGAGGGTCACAATGTTGGTGGTAACCGTAGCATCTGTCCTAGGAGGCTCTGTATGCTCTTCATTGTTCATACATCCATTTATTTCTTCACTCAGCCACATGAGGCATGTGGGATGTATGTTGTCTCTGCTTGACACGTGAAGAAACTGATTCTGGTTAAAGGACTTGTACCTGCCATACAGGCAGCTAAGAGTGCCTATAGTCCTTTGTATTGCCTTTTCAGCCAACAGCCCCGTCCCAGCCCAAAGAAGGAAACATTTGGGGAACACATACTGGTGATGACATCTTCCCTATTCTGTGGCGTTCTCTTAGCCTTATGCCTGGCACAGAGGGAGGCTCTGGGAATGTTTGGGCCGGATGGATCTGGGAGCCTCATTTGCATGCCAAGCTGCATACTTATCCCTAGCAAATGCTGCTCTCTTTGATGGATATGTGACATGGGTGGCTGAATTTACATGGCACCTGGTGGCTTCTCACACTCCTCCGCCACGCCTCTGGGGACTAGGATAGGACAGATGGCCACAGACAGGATTCTCAGCTCTGCAAATCACATTTGGGAAAAAGTTAAGTTTGTGCAATAACACAATTTTGGTAACATGGTTTCATGCTGCTGGTAAATTCTGTAACACTCTCTGGATAAATCACACTTCAGTAGAACTCACTTGGGAACAGAGTTTAATTTCACTGTAGGTGGCTGTGATTCCCACCCACCAGTCTTCCCACCCCCGCTAATATATCTAGGCTGATAAGGTGAATGCTGTGCTAATAAGCAGGCTATTTCTGGGCCCAGGATAGAATTACATTATGTTATTTATTTATTTATTTTTCTGTATATTTTTCAATTCACAGACCCTTTGAAAGAAGAATTACATTACGTTAATCATTGTTTCCCCATCAACACCTTTAATTCCTTCTCTTCAGAGTATAGCCACTTGTCCTTAAAATGAAAAGATCTTGATAGTTCAACTTCCTGTATGTATATATGAAGAGGTTGAGGCCCAGAGAGACTGGGCAGCCTACTCAGTTGTCAGATGGCTGGTGAAGACCTGCATCTGGACCCGTCGACTTCTCTCCTGTGCAGGGCCCTTGTTTTTTGCCCTGCCCTACTGCTTACCCTTGTCTTCTGTCTTAGAACTAGGGGAGAGTCTATAGCATGTTTGAAATGAGTGAGAGTGAATACTTGTTCATTGTTAAAGGACCCCAACATAGAACTAATTTCCTGTTAACCCTTACATTTTCTCTTGACATATCTTTGGTGAGGACCTAAGGCTTGACAGATTTCTGTACAGTGACATGCAGTCCTAGGGGTTAACTCTGTGTGGGTTTGAGCAATAGGATTTAACTTTTAGGAAAAAGAAAAAAGAAGGTCGATAAGTGTATTTGGAGAGAGAGAAAAAATAGTTAATTTTTCTCTTAACAGTTAATCTGAAATGATAATGTAATTGTGCCTTTTGGCTCTAAAATCACCATATTTTGATACATAAGCCAAAGGCAGGTATCCAGACTGCTGAAGATTATTAAAATGTAACAATAGGTCCAAGTCTAGGACTTGAAAAAATTTCTCATTTGTCAAAGAAGTTCCAGTATTCTACATTATCTTGCTAATGAATTTGGGGAGCCTTGGGAGCTCAGCAACTGGTATGCCATCGACAGGTTTGCGGTCCTCTCTGGTCTGGGGTAGGTCTTAAGTGGGAACTTCTGGGAGGGACACACATACAGTCCAGTGAGACTATGCATGAACTACTCAGGAGACAGATCACTTGGCAGGAATGAGGCGATCTTTGTTCATATCTGTTCTGCTTTACCAGCGACATTTATAAGCGTCTACAGATGAAGAGTTCAGCCTTGATGTCCCATCTCTCGCCCAGGCCTGCCATGTACTAGTTGATCAGTAAAAGTGGAATGAATGAAAGCCAGTGCTTTCATTCCCAGTAAACTAGCACTGGGACAGAAGTTTTGTTGAGTTGAATTTCCATCAATATCAAATGCAACGTTAATGTGCATTGAGTTTCTTGGTTACTATTCTTGAGTCCTCTTTTTTTTGGTCCTTTTTGACTGATTAAGGAAGGCTGGACTGGTTGGAACCCCTAGATGCAACCAAGAAATGCGACTCCTGCCTGGATTGTTGTAGGTAGAGTGCTTAATATGGGGCCTGGTGTGAAGGAAGTTGGGAATATTATCTGGTCAACTAGAGTTTAGTTACTAGGTTGTAAATGACTATGGTGGGTATGGATGTCATGAATATACTAGGGTCTGAGGGTCTGAAACAGTTAAAGCTCCTCTCAGAATAGCCCAGGCAGCTCCCAGGAAGCTTCTTAGGCAGGATGTGGCAAACCAGTGGGTAAATGAGAGCCCTTCTCCTCTGGAAGAAAAGGAAGTAGGTGGGGAGAAGTGAAGAGGAAGAGCTTGGTAGACAAATCTTTTTATCTGCTTTTTTAAATGCCAGGCAGACCCTGCAGATTTTTGACCTAAAGTGACCAAAGTCCTAAGAATGCCAGTAATACTGGTTTTGCTCTTACCTTTTCCCTGCAGCTAAGAACTCAAGTTTAGGATCCTTTAGAGTGTTTTTCAATAGATTTTGTTTTCTTTTTTTTTTTTTTTTTGAGACGGAGTCTCACTCTGTCGCCCGGGCTGGAGTGCAGTGGCCGGATCTCAGCTCACTGCAAGCTCCGCCTCCCGGGTTCACGCCATTCTCCTGCCTCAGCCTCCAGAGTAGCTGGGACTACAGGCGCCCACCACCTCGCCCGGCTAGATTTTTGTATTTTTTTTAGTAGAGACGGGGTTTCACCGTGTTAGCCAGGATGGTCTCGATCTCCTGACCTCGTGATCCGCCTGTCTCGGCCTCCCAAAGTGTTGGGATTACAGGCTTGAGCCACCGCGCCCAGCCTAGATTTTGTTTTCTAACTTTGATCATTGGTGTATTCTTTAGTGTACTTTCAAGATTCACAGTGAATGTGGTATCATCCAAAATCACATTCTTTTCTAACCAAGGATAAGTCAGAAGAAAAGATATATATCTATATCTATTAGAAAAGTATCTCTTTAATGTGTTTACCTATTTACTCATTTTAAAACACATTCTCACCCATTCTCTGTCCAGGTGCTCATAACAGTCCCTTGTGATACAGGACAAGAGTGTGCTTCCATTTAAGGCAGGAGAGAAATCTTGCCCATGGTCAGATGACCAGTTACCAGCAGCGTTAATAGAGGGCTCCAGACCCTCTAACTTCAAGTTCAGGGTTGCTTCCACAATTTTGGTTCTTTTTGTTAAGAGTATAGTTTATACATTGGAGACAAATTATTATTATTATTATTATTATTATTTTTTGAGATGGAGTCTTGCTCTGTCGCCCAGGCTGGAGTACAGTGGCCGGATCTCAGCTCACTGCAAGCTCCACCTCCCGGGTTCAGGCCATTCTCCTGCCTCAGCCTCCCGAGTAGCTGGGACTACAGGCATTCGCCACCTCGCCCGGCTAGTTTTTTTGTATTTTTAGTAGAGACGGGGTTTCACCATGTTAGCCAGGATGGTCTCGATCTCCTGACCTCATGATCCGCCCGTCTCGGCCTCCCAAAGTGCTAGGATTACAGGCTTGAGCCACCGTGCCCGTCCTGGAGACAAATTATTGATGGAGGCTGCAATTTTGCAAATAAAAATAGCCTTCAAAAATCCAGTAAGTATATATGAAATGAAATTAGTGAACTGAATTTGGTGAGCTTTGGTGTTGCTGTAAAAGCAACTATCCTTTGTAAACTTATTGCATAGATAATAATGCAAACCAGTGTTGTGTTTAGGAATCAGTTTCAGGACTACGGTTTGATATGTGGAAACACCTCTGCCTTTGCTATGGGCTGGTAGATGTAATGGGCTGGACTTGGCTGTACTGTGAAAGGCTTCTTTGAGCTGATTCTTTGACCAGGTAGTGAAAGCATTAAGCACCTAAAAACGAAGTCTTCAGGAGGCTTCCAAGGATGTGGAAAGCTGAACTCAGCAATTTGTAGACTTCAGTTTTCTGGACAGCTCTTCTACTCAAGGAAGCTAGTATCTCCTGCATTTGTGTAGCTCTTGACTCCATTTCTTTGAAGGTTTCAAATGATAATTTTTACATTTACCCAGGTGTTTGCCTGAGCACATAAGTGGTGATTTGGCCCAAAAGCTGCATACTTAGATTGCATCCTGGTCACACTGATCTCTTACATGCATTTTAGATATTTAAATATTAAAACAAATATTCTTATGGCAATTTGTGTTTGTTTTGAGATGGGGTCTTGCTGTATTGCCCAGACTGGAGCGCAGTGGCTATTCACAGGTGCAGTCATAGTGCACTGCAGCCTCAAACTCCTGGCTTCCAGCCATCCTTACACCTCAGCCTCCTGAGCAGCTGGGACTACAGGCACGTGCCACTGTGCCTGGCCCTTGTGGCAATTTTATTTATTATTATTATTATTATTTTGACAGAGTCTTGCTCTGTTGCCCAGGCTGGAGTGCAATGGCATGCACTCTGGTTGGCTCACTGCAACCTCCTCCCGGGTTCAAGCAATTCTTGTGCCTCAGCTCTCAAGTAGCTGGGACTACAGGCACCCGCCACCACGCCCAGCTAATTTTTGTATTTTTAGTAGAGACGGTTTCACCATGTTGGCCAGGCTGGCCTTGAACTCCTGACCTCAAGTGATCCACCTGCCACGGCCTCCCAAAGTACTGGGATTACAGGCATGAGCCACCATGCCCAGCCCCTTGTGGCAATTTTTAGAAGCTAGGATGTCAAGCTGCTCTTTGCTCAACCCTAAATGTCCTGAAGCATTCTGGGCTGGTGTCTAGTACCGTCTTGATCCTAAGGGAATAAGCTTGACTCTTCTCTTCTTGGTGCTTCAGCACTGCATTTTCCTCAGTGGGATTGGAACAAGCATTAAAGCAAAACAAAAAATTGTAAATGAGACTTAGGGCAACTAACCTGCTCTAGCCAGAGTAAAAAATTTGTTGATGTTTAAAGTTCTCTGACCTCCCTGTGTCTACTTGTTCATAATACTAAAACAAATTATGAACTTTAGTAACAAGAAAAAAGATAATGGCAGATTTCACACAGCTAAAAATATTACAGGAATTCAGCAACCTCAGAAATATTTCTCACGGCAGATTCTCATCCATTTCTGTATTGTACGCTTTTTTGTTTGTTTGTTTATTGTATACCTCACACTGGGTTAGATTCAAGTTTGGGGGTACTTCCAGCTTAATTGAGGATATGAGCATGTAATTGCAAGGCATTGTGACACATGCTCTCACTCTGGTGTGTGATACAGCACAGGCTATGGGAACTCAAAGGGTGAGTGACTTCTGCTGTTTTGAGGAGTGAAGGACTGTATCCCTAAAGCAGGCATCTGGGCCTGTCTTGGGTTTTTTGGGTCTTCTCTTCTGTTATTTTTTTCTTTCTTTCTTTCTTTTTTTTTTGTAACCTTATTTATGATGAAGGGACCTTTTTTTTTTTTTAAATTATGTACACTTGCACTTTGATAGCCTCTGCATTCCTGGCTCTTGTCATCATCTTAGACTTGTGAACCTGCCTCAGGTCTCTGTTAGGAGTTTCTGGCCTATCTGGTCAGCCACATACTGAGTAGCTCCACATGTAGAGCCTGCAGGGTATATCTCCAACTCACCTTGTCCAGAAAATAATCCTCTTGTCACCTGTGATGACTTCTGATGCTAACTACCCAGAGTCAGGCAGACCTCATAGGTTAAATGCACAGTCCTCTGTAAGACTGCCCTTCATAAGACTGTTACAGTCTTAGGGGTTTCCTGACCACATACACCTCTGTTGAACTGGCTGCACATTGGAGGGTTTTCACTATCCTCTCATTCACTTCCATAGTTTGCTAGAGCAATTCACAGAACTCAGGAATGCACTGTATTTCTGATTACAATTTTATTATAGCAAAAGGGGTACAAATCAGGAGCAGCCAAAAGAAGAGGCATATAGGATGAGGCCGAGGAGGGTCCCAGATGTAAAGTTTCTGGTGTCCTCACCTCATGGAATCAGGGCACAGTAACTCTCCTAGTACATTGATGTGTAACAATATGCATAGAGTATTGTTAACCAGGGAAGCTCACCTGAGCTTCAGTGTCCAGAGTTTTTATTGGGGTCTCATAACATAGGCATGGTTGGTTGAATCGTTGGTCGTGTGATTGAACTCATTCTCTAGCCCCTTTACTCACTGCAGGTTAGACTGTATTACATGGCTCAGAGCCCCAGCCTTGTAGTCACATGATTGGTCTTTCTGGTATGGCCAGCCCCCATCCTGTGTCTTTTCTTTCTTTTTTTTTTCCCCAGTCATCTTTTATTTGGAGGTTAATTCCCATTAGGATATGAAAGGATTCAGCAGCGACAGAGATTGCATTCCTTATGGAGGGGCTTGGGCCAAGAAGGTCATGGTGGGGAGTGTAGAGCATGCCCTCTTCTTCAGTGGTGCTTGCATAGCCACCTGTGCTTGAGCTCCTTGTAGAAAAGGCAGTAGCTGAAGAGTCCATAGCCTGCCAGCATGATGGTAACCCCTGAGATGCTCCCCTTCTTCATGTTGATGTAATACTTGTAGTACCGGTAGTAACCTCTTCAAAGTGCTCCGATAGTGCCACCATTGCTGAAGTCCTGCATCAAGATCCAGCTTGGCAGCTCCCCTAGTTTGACCTCCAGAAGTTTCTTGTCCTTCACTGGTACGACGGATGCCATCTTGGAGTCCTGGTGTCCATTGTCCCTGTGTCATCTTTTTAAGCAAACTGGGGGCCCACGTTGAGTCACCTTATTGGCATAAACTATCAGGGCCCACTGTGAATAACAAAGATACTCCTATTACTCGAGAAATTCCAAAGATTTAGAGGTTACCTCCAGAAACTAGGGACAAAGGCCAGCCAAATTATTTATTATACGACATCCTCCTAACCCCCAAAGCTATCTAGTCCTCATTTTTGTGATGTGGTAAATGAGGTCCCCCTGGATGCCCAGCCAGAAACCTGGAATCACTCTCAACTCCTCCCTCTCTCCCCCCATATCCAGATCATCGCCCAGTCTTGCCAACTCTCCCTTCAGTTTCTGTCCCCGCTCTTTATTGCCTGGTTACTGTGGTGTTCCAACTCTCATCTTGTCTTGTTTTCCTTGTTGCCTTCAAGCTGACTTCCCTGGCTTGACTCTCCCATTTCTAAGTTGCCAGACTCTTGGTTCCAAAATATAAAACTGATCTTGTCACTTTCTTTAGAATTTGCTGTTGCAGAACAATATGTGTATTATAATTCCATTTTCATTAAACAAAACGTACTATATTCACTGTAAATGTATTTCAAAGAAATCTAGAAGTGTATATATTCTACAGTGTTAACAGTAGTTATCTGAGGGAAGGTGAAACATAGAGTTTTACTTGATACATTTCTAGACTGGTTGGATTTTTTTGTAATGAGCACACATTAGTTTTTTTAGGCCTGATAATATTATAGAAGTCAAATTACAGAAGTCACTCTAGCTCCCCACTCGCCTTCTAAACCTAATTCTTTAGCATGGTGTGCTGTGCCCTTCACGGTCTAGCTCAGTTTACCTGCAGCCCCATCTCGTCACTCACCTGGATGCATGCACTCTTTGGCCACTTGGAATGGCTTGTAGTGTTCAGTGCCATTTTGCACATGCTGATCCCTAAGCCTGGTTTGCGTTTCTCTTCTATCTGCTCTGAACACTGATATTCTCAGGATTAAATGTGGGGATTACATTTTCTGAGCTTCACTTCCCCTCCCTTATCTTAGATGTAATTAGGGAGTTTTTCTGTATGTTCCCCTAGCCCCCCTTGCCTACCTTGCTTTTAGCATTTTGACCTACCCTACCCTGTAGGTTGTTGCTATACTTGTTAGTATCCTTTCCTATGTTTGGCTTACATTGTGATACACACACCCCCACAATTCCCCCCAAACACACACACACACCCACACACTCACCTTTCAGACTGCCTTGTGAGGGCAGGGATCTCGTCTTCATAACCTAGCCTCTAGAGTACATAGTGCTTGTCATGGAGTAGACGCTCCATAGTAAATCTGCATTGTATTTTCACAGCTGTAGGCATAAATGGATGTAACCCAGAGAGCCACTCAAGTTCCCTATCCCATGCCCTTTTCTAGATTAGAGCACTCCCCGAGGTTTAGATTCTCATGGTCAGTTCTGCTGTGGGACTCACATTTCCCTTTCTGTGTTTTTTCTCTTCTTTTTGCTCTGTTCTTGAACTAACTTGGAATTGGGCCCCTTTTCCTTGGTTTCCACTAAACAACAGTGAGAACAAAATATACACAAAGCTATTTGTGTGCACAGCAGATTGGACTTGGAAGGTCTGGGGAGGGGAGGGTGTATTATATTACAGCAATACAGGTAACTTAAAATCTAATGGTATTAGGTGTCTTTGGTCTTAAATGACCTTTGCTACCCTGCCATGGTACCTCCTTTCCTTCTGCTCTTGCTGCTTTTAACGAGTCCCCAAACAAGCTTTTCTCATTTTATTTTGCAACATAATTCAGCTCTCCAGCTTCACCTCTACGTACTGTTCAGGCCTGCTTCTGCCCACCCCAAGGCTCAGGAGCAGGCCCTTCTAAACTATGGGCAAGCTTTCTGGCCCTCTAGCACAGTCAGATCCCACTGTGAACAGGTATTGTTAGCCCAAAGACTTATTTCCCCACCCCACATCTTTTTTCAGAAGACAGAAGCAAGCACTATCAGCTTTGGTTTTAATTAAGTTTCTTTCTGTGATATTACTTCTAGGTAGCTTTTGACTTTACTAGGCCAACTGCTGTTAATTTGATGGTCTAACTAATAGTTTTCTACCCCTAGTTTAACATGTTGAATGTTGACCAGGTGCAGTGGCTCACACTTGTAATCCCAGCACTTTGGGAGGGTTAGGTGGGTGGATCGCTTGATCCCTAGAAATATGAGACCAACCTGGGCAACATGGTGAAACCCTGTTTCTACAAAAAATTACAAAAATCAGCCAGGCATGGTGGTGCGTGCCTGTAGTCCAGTTACTTGAGAAACTGAGGTGGGAGGGAGGATCTCCTGTGCCCAGGAGATCGAGGCTGCAGTGAGCCATGATTGCACCACTGCGCTCCAGTCTGCGCAACAAAGTGAGACCCTGTCTCAAAAAAACAAAAAACAAATGCTTCAGTGAGCACCTGTATTGACTTCCAGTCCTGATCCTGAAATCAGGATTCCCTGAAGGTTGTTGGAAAGTGATCTGGGGGTAGGGTTTTTCCCAGAGGTGATGTGTGCTCAGTGATGAGATTTGCTGACCCTCCTGTGTGTATTTGGGCAGAGAGAAGGGTCCAGCTGTAACAAACAGCTGTTCTTGTATATAAGGGGGAAGCAAGTCTGGAGAATTGACGATTTCTCCTGTGGACTAGAATTGGAGACATATTTTGAGTGCTGTATTTCATCTGACTGTATCTTCCTGCCCTTAGGTATGCTTCTGGGCACTGGCTACTGAGCTTTTGCCTTGGGGACTCGACCATCCTTATGGTTCTGTTAAAGGTGGAGGGTGTCCAGGTTCATGGCATCTTGAACAAAGAGTTGGACAAAATGCACAAAGCAAGGAAGGGACGAAGGGATTTATTGAAAATGAAAGTACCCTCCACAATGTGGGAGCAGTCCCAAGCCTAAGAGCTCAAAAGGCCCCGGTGCAGAGTTTTTGGGAATTTAAATACCCCCTAGAGGATTCCATTTGTTACTTTGGGTACACTGTATGTAAATGGAGAGGTTGAAGTAAAGTTACAAAGTCATTTGCGGCTAATGACCTATGGAGAGGATATTTCCTGTTACAGCTGAAGTGTGAATTGGCCTTATGTTCCCTACCTCCAGACCCTATTTTCCTGCCTCAGCTCTGAGTTACGAGGTTTAACTGATTGGGTCACACTGGATCCTGACCTTCTCCCTCATTGAAGAGCAAACTGCATTCCTGATTAATAGACCAGCATGGGCAATTATTATACAGGAAGTTTTGAAAAAGGTCTTTTTCTTTTTTTAAATTTATTTAAACTATTTTTTCCTCGTTATGACTGGAAGGATAAAAGATGTTTTTCTGTATCAGCTTCTCGAGAACAGGGAATGGATAATGTCTAATACGTCATCTTTCTAAGGCCATAGCCAGCTTGTCCTTCCAGTAACAGCCAGCCCCACTGTTCAGTGGCCACCACCAGACCCAGGGCTCCCTTTGTCTT
>NW_012115043.1:4784710-4806189 GCF_000951035.1 Colobus angolensis palliatus | reverse complement strand
ATGGAGTCTTGCTCTGTCGCACAGCCTGGAGTGCGGTGGTGCGATCTCGGCTCACTGCAAGCTCTGCCTCCCGGGTTCACGTCTTTCTCCTGCCTCAGCCTCCCGAGTATCTGGGATTACAGGTGCCCGCCACCACGCCCGACTAATTTTTTGTGTTTTTAGTAGAGACGGGGTTTCACCGTGTTAGCCAGGATGGTCTCAATCTGCTGACCTGGTGATCCGCCCTCATTGGCCTCCCAAAGTGCTGGGATTACAGGCGTGAGCCACTGTGCCCAGCTGATGCTGACCACATAGTTTTTGGATTTTCTACCTGGGTTGTTCTTGATGCTTTTTTCTTTTCAACATTCCCTGTCCCCTCCTCTCCACCCTTCCCACCACAGTAGTACCCCAGCTCTTTTATGGCAACCAGAATTTTTACACTTACTTCTGCCTGGCCAGCGTCCCTTCTTCCCCAGTCAAAATATATCGGTTTTGGGCCGGGCATGGTGGCTCACTCCTGTAATCCCAGCACTTTGGGAGGCCAAGGTGGGCAGATCACTTGAGGCTGGGAGTACAAGACCAGTCTGGCTAACATGGCAAAACCCCATCTCTACTAAGAAATACAAAAATTAGCCAGAAGTGGTGGTGCACATCTGCATCCCAGCTACTTGGGAGGCCGAGGCACAAGATTTGCTTTGGGAGGCAGAAGTTGCATTGAGATTGCGCCACTGCACTCCAGCCTGGGTGCGAGACTCTGTCTCAGGAAAAAAAAGTGTCTCAGCCTTGGATGTTTCTGTGAAAGGCGTCCCTCTTTGGGTAGATTTAATTTATTGTCCTTCCTGGAACCTTTATGTGTTAGGAGGACACAGTTTCTTTACCTTAAGGAATAAATCACACTTCTGGGGGGATTCCTGGTGTTGGGGATGAGTTGGTGGGTGATTTTGATTGAAGGACAGGAACTCTTCAGCATGATGTGGAGAAAAGACCAAAATTTGGAGTTACAACCCTAGCCTTGGGTAAGTTACTTAACAGTTCCTGACCTCTATTTCTATATCTGCAAAGTGGGAACAGCAGACTTATTTTTCTTTTTTAAATGTTGTGAGAATGAAATGAGTTTATAGCTATACCGTGCCTGGCATTTAGGAAGCTCATCTCTTCAACTGCATTTTTCATTCTTTATCAGACTGTTATGTCCCTCCTTTGTCCCTGTCAAGTAAAGGTGATGTTCTTTTTGTTTAGTTACAAAAATGTATTAATAGCAATTTACCAGTGTTGCTGACTAAAACTTTATTCCTTTAGCAATTTATAGAATTTATAGTAATTTAATTTTTATCAGTGCATCCAAATATTCCATTTATTTTTAAACTTTTACTTTAGGTTCAGGAGTATATGTGCAGGTTTGTTGCATAGGTATACTTGTGTCACTGGGGTTTGTTGTACACGTTATATCATCCACGTATTGAGCCAAGTGCTCAATAGTTATTTTTTCTGAACTTGTCCCTCTTCCTACCCTCCATCCTCAAATGGGCCTCAGTGTCTGTTGTTCCCCTTTTTGTTTCTGTATTTAGCTCCCACGTGTAAGGGAGAACATGTAGTATTTGGTTTTCTAAGGGTGGTATTCTGTTATTTTTTTTTTTTTTTGAGACAAAGTCTCACTCTGTTGCCCAGGCTGAAGTGCAGTGGTGCTATCTCGGCTCACTACAACCTCCTTCCCCTGGGCTCGAGTATTCTCTTGCCTCAGCCTCCTGATTAGCTGGGATTATAGGCATCTGCCATGGCACTGGGCTAATTTTTGTATTTTTAGTAGAGACTTGGTTTCACCATCTTGGCCAGGCTGGTCTTGAACTCCTGACTTCGTGATCCGCCTGCCTCAGCCTCCCAAAGTGCTGGGGGTACAAGTGTGAGTCACTGTGCCTGGCCTTTTTTTTTTTTTTTTTTTGAGATGGAGTCTCAGACGGAGTCTCGCCCTGTCACCCAGGCTGGAGTGCAGTGGCACAATCTTGGCTCACTGCAAGCTCCGCCTCCCAGCTTCACACCATTCTCCTGCCTCAGCCTCCCGAGTAGCTGGGACTATAGGCACCCGCCACCACGCCTGGCTAATTTTTTGTATTTTTAATAGAGAAGGGGTTTTACTGTGTTAGCCAGGATGGTCTCGATCTCCTGACCTCATGATCCACCTGCCTTGGCCTCCCAAAGTGCTGGGATTACAGGCGTGAGCCACCGCACCCGGCCTTTTTTTTTTCTTTTTTTCTTTTTTTTTTTGAGATAGAGTTTCACTTTGTTGCCCAGGCTAGAGTGCAAAGGTGCAATCTTGGCTCACTGCAGCCTCTGCCTCCTGGGTTCAAGTGATTTTCCTGCCTCATCCTCCCGAGTGTCTGGGATTACAGGCGTACACCACCATGCCTGGCTTCTTTTTTGTCTTCTAACTTTTGATTTTTTTTCCCCCTCTCCCTCCAAACTCCGTCACTTTTCCTTTTGTACTTCTACAGAAGACTGATCCTTTGAAAATCATCCGGCCGGGCACGGTGAGTCACACCTGTAATTCTAGCACTTTGGGAGGCTGAGGCGGATGGATCACCTGAGGTCAGGAATTCGAGACCAGCCTGGCCAACATGGTAAAACCCCGTCTCTACTAAAAATACAAAAATTAGTCGGGCATGGTGGTACATGCCTATAATCCCAGCTACTCGGGAGGCTGAGGAAGGAGAATTGCTTGAACCTGGGAAGTGGAGGTTGCAGTGAGCTGAGATCGTGCCACTGTACTCCAGCCTGTGTGATGGGAGTGAGACTCCATCTCAAAACAAAAAGAAATATTTCATATGTGGCTAATATGAAACACATTTTATACACCGGGACAGAAGGAACCATAGGCTGTCACTTGTTTTAAGCAACAATATGACACCCCCTGTCTGATTCAGGATGTTGTTCAATATTTGAGGAGAATCTATGTGAGTGGGTGGTCCTCATGACTCCAGAGGCTCCTCTGTGTGTGTATGTGTGTATTTTTCAACATGACTACAGAAACATGTTGTGGGAAGGTAATTTATGTGATTTCAGAAGACTGATTCCCAGGGGGTGTTTTTGTTTGTTTGTTTCTTTTTAAAGGATAGGAATGTGTGATTCTTACTCTACTTGGGATTCTTTTTAATCAAACCTGTTTTCATGACATTAAAAAAAAATGTTGGCTTGGAAACTACCTGATTTACAGTGAAATTAAAAATAAATGCCTTGGCCAGGTGTGGTGGCTCATACCTGTAATCCCAGCACTTTGGGAGGTGAGGCAGGTGGGTCACCTGAGGTCAGGAGTTCGAGACCACCCTGGCCAACGTGGTGAAATCCTGTCTGTACTAAAAATACAAAAATTAGCCGGGCATGGTGGTGGGCACCTGTAATCCCAGCTACTTGGGAGGCTGAGGAATAAGAATTGCTTGAACCAGGGAGGTGGAGGTTGCAGTGAGCCAAGATCGCACCACTGCACTCTAGCCTGGTCAACAGAGCAAGACTCTGTCAAATAGGTGAATGAATGAATGAATGAATGCCTTTCAGCTGTGGACAGTGGCTCACACCTGTAATCCAAGTTCTTTGGGAGGCCAAGGTGAGTGGACCACTTGAGCCCAGGAATTTGAGACCAGTCTGGGCAACATGGCAAAACCCAGTCTCTACAAAAAGTACAAAAATTAGCCAGGCATGGTGGCCCAGCTACCCTGAACGCTGAGGTGGGAGGATCACCTGAGCCTGGGAGATCAAGGCTGCAATGAGCTGTGACTGCACTGCTGCACTCCGGCCTGGGTGACAGAGTAACAACACCCTGTCTCAAAAATAAAATATCTTTTAACCTGGGAAAGCCGACTGAAAAGGTAAATAAACACCTGTCCTTTCATTTTCTTATTTTTTTATTTTAAGCTTTATTCCCCTAATACTTACTCTTGGCATATATGTGTATATATGTATACACACACACGTGCATATATATACACACATATATAATTTTTATATGTACAATTATATATGTACATACACACACACATATATAATTTTTTTTTTTTTTGAAACAGGGTCTCACTATCACCTAGGCTGGAGTGCAGTAGTGTGATCTCGGCTCATTGCAACCTCAACCTCCCGGGTTCAAGTGATCCTTCTGCCTTGGCCCCCCAAGTAGTTGAGACTACAGGTACATGCCACCATACCTGGTGAATTTTGGCATTTTTTGTAGTAGAGATGGGGTTTCTCCATGCTGCCCAGGCTGGTGTCAAACTTCTGAACTCAAGCAATCCACTTTGGCCTTACAAAGTGTCAGGATTACAGGTGTGAGCCACCTTGCCTGGCCTGGCTTATAATCTTTTCTTTTTTTTTCTTAAGTGCTAACTGGCTTATAATATTCTTTTCTTTTCTTTTTTTTTTTTTGAGACAGAGTTTTGCTGTGTCACCCAGGCCTAGAGTACAGTGGCATGATGTCAGCTCACTGCAAGCTCCACCTCTCGGGTTCACGCCATTCTTCTGCCTCAGCCTCCTGAGTAGCTGGGACTACAGGCGCCCGTCACCAAGCCCAGCTAATTTTTTGTATTTTTTTGGTACAGACGGGGTTTCACCGTTGTTAGCCAGGATGGTCTCGATCTCCTGACCTCGTGATCCGCCCACCTCGGCCTCACAATAACTGGCTTATAATATTCTTAATCCTAATTCTATACCATTGTCGCTGAGCGCAGTGGTTCATGCCTGTAATCTCAGCACTTTGGGAGGCCAAGGTGGGTGGATCACTTGAGGTCAGGAATTGGAGACGAGCCTAGCCAACATGGTGAAACCCTGTCTTTACTAAAAAAATACAAAAATTAGCCGGGTGTAGTGGGGCCTGTAATCCCAGGTACTTGGGAGGCTGAGGTGGGAGGAACATTTGAACCAGGAGGCGGAGGCGGAGGCTGCACTGAGCTGAGATCATACCACTGCACTTCAACTTGGATGACAGAGTGACTCCATCTCAAAAAAAAAAACAAAAAGCAAAACAACAAAAAACAGCAACAAACCAATTCTATACAGTTGTTCACAGAGTAACCCCTACTAGAATGCCCTTTCACTCTCCTTTTTTTTTTTTTTTTGCTATCTCATTATTTTATATCGTTCTAGACCAGTTTGAACCTCATATCCCCACAAAACTTACTCTAGCATATCCTCAACTACACGCCCGCCTGTGTTCTAGGCACTTTGTGAGAATTAGGGGAACTGTGGGACAGTCATTGCCCCAGAATCTCTTTGGAAGTTGGTGGTGAAACCATAAAAGCAATAAAGGTAATTAACTACATTGTGCATTTTCCCCGGATTATTTATTGCATGAACAACATGAAAACGCAGGGATTAAATCACCTTCTACCCTGCCACAACAACTGATTTCATTTATCTGTTTCCTTGCAGAGCTTGTTCATACACATTCATTTTTTTCCCCCATAGGTAATATACTATAATTCATTTAACCTAAGAGTGTTTGATTATCAAAATTTCTGATCCCCGTAAGTGTGTGTGACTTTGGGTAAGTCACTTCTCCTGAGACCCAGTTTCTCCGTGTAAACCAGGGTTTTAGACTGCACGTCCTGTAAGGCAATAATCGTGAAAATATCTTCTGTTTGTGGAGTATGTCACAGTTGCTTGAACATTTGTATTGGTATTCTTTACTGTAACTACATGGGATTGAGTGGAATGTGATATTCCTTTTTTACAGATTGGGAAACTGAGACTAAAGTAGCCAAAGAAAACACTCTTAGGTGAACATGAATTATATTGTATTACCTGTGAGGGAAAAAAATGAACGTATATGAATAAGCACTGGAAGGAAACATAGATAAACGACTTCAAGGTTGACTTTTTAATCTCTGGTTTTCAGCAGTTTGACTATGATGTGTCTAGGTGTGGGATTTTTCTTTTTTTAAGTATTGCTTAGGGTGCCCTGTGCTTTTTGATCTGGGTGTTGTTTTTTTGTTAATTTTGGGAAATTCTTGGCCTTTATCTCTTTAAGTATTTCTTCTCTCCTGTTCCCTCTTGTTCATCCAAGACCCCAATTACATATATGTTAGATGATTTGATCTTGTCATGCGCTGTTGGATGCTCTGTTCTGATTTCTTTTATTCTTTTTTTGTGCTTTAGTTTGGTTAATTTTTTTTTTTTTTCTTTTTGTTTTCTTGAGACAAGCTGGTCCCAAACTCTGGGCCTTAGGTGGTCAAGCTGGTCTCAAACTCTGGGCCTCAAGTGGTCCTCCTGCCTTGGCCTCCCAAAGTATTGGTATTACAAGCATGAAGCACTGTGCCCAGCCTCCATTTAAAAATTTCTATTGACCTGTCTTCAGGGTCACTGATGGTTCCCTCAGCTCCGTGTAATCAGCTAATGAGCCTGTTGACTTCTGATGCCATGTTTTTAAAATTTCTAGTATTTTAATTTGATTCTATTTTTAGTTTTCACCTTTGCTGAAATTCCTCATTTGTTCATGCATGTTGTCTACCTTTAACATATTAATTATAGTTATTTTGGCCCCTGTGTGATAGTTCCAACATCTGGGTCATCTGCGTCTGGTTGTGTTTATTGCTTATCTCTTGATAAGGTTGTTTCCCCCCATCCCACCTTCCAACCGTTCTTGATTTTTGTGTTTTTCTTTCCTATTTTTTTTTTTCAGACAGAGTCTTGCTCTGTCACCCAGGCTGGAGTGCAGTGGTGCGATCTAGGCTCACTGTAAGCTCCGCCTCCCGGGTTCACGCCATTCTCCTGCCTCAGCCTCCCCAGTAGCTGTGGGACTACAGGTGCCCACTATCACGCCCAGCTAATTTTTTTGTATTTTTAGTAGAGACAGGGTTTCACCATATTAGCCAGGATGGTCTCGATCTCCTGACCTCGTGATCCGCTGGTCTCGTCCTCCCAGAGTGCTGGAATTATAGGCGTGAGCCACTGCGCCTGGCTTTTTTTTTTTTTTTTTTTGAAGCAGTTTTCATCGCTGTTTTCACCCAGGCTAGAGTACAGTGGCTCAATCTCGGCTCACTGCAACCTCCTTCCCTGTATCAAGCAATTCTTCTGCCTTAGTCTCCCAAGTAGCTGGGATTACAGGTGCCTGCCACCATGCCAGGCTAATTTTTTTTTTTTTTTGAGATGGAATTTCGCTCTTGTTGCCCAGGCTGGAGTGCAATGGCGCAATCTCAGCTCACTGCAACCTCCGCCTCCCAGGTTCAAGTGTTTCTCCTGCCTCAGCCTCCTGAGTAGCTGGGATTACAGGCATGCACCACCACGCTTGGCTAATTTTGTATTTTTAGTAGAGATGAGGTTTTCACCATGTTAACCAGCCTGGTCTGGAACTCCTGACTTCAGGTGATCTGCCTGCCTTGGCCTCCCAAAGTGCTGAGATTACAGATGTGAGCCACCTCACCCAGCCATATCGTGTACATTTTTTTTTTTTTTTTGAGACAGAGTTTTTCTTTTGTTGCCCAGGCTGGATGGTACTATCTTGGCTCGCTGCAACCTCGGCGTCCTGGGTTCAAGTGACTCTTCTGTCTCAACCTCCTAAGTAGCTGAGATTACAGGCGTGTTTTTATATTTTTATACTTTCAGTAGAGGTGGGATTTCGCCATGTTGGCCAGGCTGATCTCGAACTCCTAACCTCAAGTGATCTACCTGCCTCGGCCTCCCAAAGTGCTGGGATTATAAGCATGAGCCACCATGTCCAACCTGTGTCTTGTAATTTTTGATTGAATATTGGATATTATGTAGTGGAACAGAGAATTAGGTAGAATTGTCTTTATCTTCAGAAATGGGCATGCTTTTGTTTCATGCTGTTAGTTTGTGTTAGGCTGTTAGCCAGAGTTGAGCTGGGTTTGGGCTTTCTTTTTGATACTGTTAACTTAAATGCACCACATGCTTCTAATTTCTCCAGTAATGGGTTTTTATCTTGCACTTAGCGGGGTGCCTGAGTTGTATAGGTTTATTTTTTTCTCAGTCTTCCTACTGCTTCTTCAGCTCTGAACTGTCCCTTAATCCTTTGCTACAAAGGGACTTTTTCTCTACACTCTTGCCTCTCTCCTAGGGGTAAGCTGCAATTGCTTTTCAGTGGTTCTTAGCTTGAAGTCAAGGTAGGGAGGTTCTCATTGTCTTGATCCAGTCTCAATCTTTTTTTTTTTTTTTTTTGAGACGGAATTTCGCTCTTGTTGCTGAGGCTGGAGTACAGTGGTGCAGTCTCGGCTCACTACAACCTCTGCCTCCTGGGTTCAAGCGATTCTCTCTCCTCAGCCTTCTGAGTAGCTGGGATTACAGAATGTGCCACCAAGCCCGGCTAATTTTGTATTTTTAGTGGAGATGGGGTTTCTCCATGTTGGTCAGTCTGTTCTCAAACTTCAACCTTAGGTGATCTGCCCGCCTTGGCCTCCCAAAGTGCTGGGATTACAGGCGTGAGCCACTGTGCCCAGCCTCCAGTCTCCATCTTTAGCAGACCCTGTGAGTATAGACCTTGGGTTTGGGGTTTTCCCAGCATTCTTCCCCTTCCTCTGTATGGCAGCCAGACTTTGCGTATCTGTGGCAGGTCTTGGGCAGGAGAAAGTTTTCTATACCTCCTTCAGCAGTAGTAGACTTTTGCTTTTTGTTGGTGTTGAGCCTAGCTTTAGCCTTAGATTCTTCATCAACTAGGGGAAGCTGTGCTTCAATACAGTCATTCTTTTGTATGGTTCCTAATGTGCTTCACTCAATTTAGCAGGATTTTTTTTTTTAACCTTTTCCTTGATGCTAGCTGCTTGTGCATATCACATCTTGGCCGCCTACTCTTCTTCGCTTGCTGACAGATGTGTAGGTGAGAAAAGTCTCATAGTCATTGTTCCTGAAAGAAGTTTCCAGACCCACTTCCAGGGCCAGTGACATATGCAGGAAATCAGCTGCTGCTGGGCCAGGACAGAGCTGGTCTTTTTTTTTAGTGGGGGATGGCAGGCGACAGGGCCGGGACGTTCAGAATTTATTTTCCAAGAGACAGATAGCATCAGCAGGTACAACTACAAGGGTATTTCCATAGATCATACATTCACAAGGCGTTAGTTCGACAGTGAGACAGCCACTGGTGTGTTTTCTGAGACAATATCCCACTTCGCAGTGTAAACAGGTACTATTATTGTGTTCACTTACAATTCCAGAAGGAAAGGCACACCTTGCTTTGGGGAAGAAAAGAGGGGAATCCCAAAGTAAGGTGCAACAACTAAGAGACAACACTTTGGCTACCAGTCTTGGATCCACATTTCAGTCAGGGCCTTCCACATAGAGGGGAAAGACTTCTCTCTCAGAAGTTAGGGTCTTTCTTCCTCCTTTCTTGTTAAACCGAGAGCAGTGTTTTGTTTGCTCAGTATTAACATGTACAAAAGGAGATTAGAAAAAAAGGCACCACAAAACCATCTTGAACGTTCCAGCTCTTCCTGCCAATACATCAACTCTTAGGTTTTAGACAGGACCTGGGAATACTTCAGTGTTTTTTTTTTTTTTTTTTTGGTTGTTTGTTTGTTTTAAGTGAAAGCAAGTTTATTAAGAAAGCAAAGGGATAAAAGAGTGGCTACTCCATAGGCAGAGCAGCCCAGTGATCTTAAATTAGGAAAATAGACACTGCGGCTACAAAAAATAAAAAATAAATGAGGTAGAAAAAACTTTCACACCCAGGACTTTCCTCTTCCGACTTCATAGCCTTCATGAAATATTCGTCAAGAAGACAAAAAAAAATCTTTATAATTACTTGGCATAAGTCGCACCAAGAAAATTCAACAAAAAAAAATTAGCATGTGTACCTGTGATAGGAAACACACCCTTCCATGATTTTCTTCTCAAGAATGAAAACCCAGTTCTTCAGTAGAGTAGGCACTGGCAAACTAAGTCACCTGAGATTTCCTGCTCTGGTGCCCTTCTCTTCTGGGATTCAGGAAGAGGAAGGCATCTAAGAAGTGTGGGAAAGGACATTGGCACGCTCCGGGCAGAGCTGGTCTTTCACATTCTGGTGAAACTACTAGAAAGAAGAAAAACATGCTTGTGGCTACTCTGTGCCTGCCAAATAGGTGTGAAGCCATTAGGAGTCAGAAGACCTGGGTTCAACTCTAATAGTCACTTACTCTGTGAACTTGTGCAAGTCACTTCTCTATAGTTTTTCTTACAGTTGAAATAGGGCAGTTAAAGTAGGTGGTCTTTAAAGTTTTGTCCAGTGCTAAAATTCTCTAATCCTAACATATCCTTCTGTAGTGTTACAAGGATAGAACTCTACAGCTAAATACCAGGGCTGTGCTTTTCTGCAAGCATAGTGGTTAGCTTCCCATGTTATATGGTTTGAAGCCCTGGTCGTTACTTCTTGCCTGCATATAAACCCCATTGACAATTATCTCATCTTGTTTTTCCTTTGAGAATAAATTGTTTGTTTTGTCTTCCCAGGTCTTTGAGAATGCATAAGTTCCAGCACTAGAAGGCCCTCAGTGAAGTAACGAAAGGAGTATATACAGCTAAGGGCAATTTAAGTCAAAATGTGATAATAAGTAAAAAGTGGTTGTAGAAATTAAATGAAAGTGAAATTTTTTTTAAAAGTTGGAATCATCTAAATGCTAAATGCATATTTAATATTGTTTTGCTGTTGTAATCTAATTGGTTAAAAAGAATAACATTTGGGCCGGGCGCAGTGGCTCACGCCTGTAATCCCAGCACTTTGGGAGGTCGAGGCGGGCGGATCATGAGATCAGAAGATCGAGGCCATCCTGGCCAACACAGTGAAACCTCATCTTTACTAAAAATACAAAAATTAGCCGGGCGTGGTGGCGGGCATCTGTGGTCGCCACTACTCGGGAGGCTGAGGCAGGAGAATGGCGTGAACCCGGGAAGCGGAGCTTGCAGTGAGCCGAGATCATGCCACTGCACTCCAGCCTGGGTGACAGAGCAAGACTCCATCTCCCCCCCAAAAAAAGAATAACATTTGATAGTATTCATTGAGCACCTACTGTGAGCTAGATGAGTGTGGGTGAGCTCCTTTAGTCTCCTGACAACCCCATGATGTGTTTACTGTTGGCCCCATTTAACTGATGAAAAACCTGAAGCTTAAGGCTTTTAAGAAACCTCTCTGGCCAGGTGTTGGTGGCTTACCCCTGTAATCCCAGCACTTTGGGAGGCTGAGGCTGGCACATCACAAAGTCAGGAGTTCGAAACCAGCCTGGCCAACATGGTGAAATCCTGTCTCTACTAAAAATACAAAAGTTAACCAGGCATGGTGGCAGGTGCCCATAAACCCAGCTACTTGGGAGGCTGAGGCAGGAGAATCATTTGAACCCGGGAAGTGAAGGCTGCAGTGAACCGAGATTGCACCATTGCACTTCAGCCTGGGCAACAAGGCAAGACTCTGTCTCAAAAAGAAAAAAAGAAACCTCTCCAACTTGACATGGCTATTCAGTGGCCAAATAGGGATTCATACCCAGATAACCTGACTCCCAGGTTCAGGTCAAGGTACATTTTTATGTATCATAAATGCGTAGTTGATGAATTCTCAGAAACCAAACATACCACATAACCAGCCTTCAGATCAAGAACAGGGCATTACTAGCACCCAGGAATTCCCCTCCTTCCCTGTATTAGGGTTCACCAGAGAAACAGAACCAACAGCAGTTGTGTGTGTGTGTGTGTGAGAGAGAGAGAGAGAGAGAGAGAGAGAGTTATCGATGTTTATTTCAGGGAATTGGCTTATGTGATTGTAGAGGTCTGGTAAGCCTAAAATCTGCAGGGGTAAGCCAGCAAACTGGAGACCCAGGGTAGGGTTGCATGTAGTTCAAGTCCAGAGACAGGCTACCAGCAGAATTCCTTCTTTTGGGCAGGTCAGTCTTTGTTCTCTTAAGGTTTTCAACTGATTGGCTGAGGCCCATTCACATTATGGAGGGTAATTCACTTTAATCCAAGTTTACCAGTTTAAATGTTAATTTCATCCAAAAACCCCCACAAAAACCAAAAACATTTTCACAGAAACACCATGGCCCAGCCAAGTTGACACATAAAATTAACCATTGCACACCCCCTCTTAGTTACTTCCCCCGAAGGGTAATCACTTTCCTAATTTATAATTGCAAAGATTACTGTTGCCCTTTTTTGAATTTTCTTTTTTCTTTTTTTTCTTCTTTTCTTTTTTTTGAGACAGCGTCTCACTGTCACCCAGGCTGGAGTGCAAGTGACATGATCTTGGCTTACTGTGACCTCCACCTCCCAGGCTCTGGCAGTTCTCTTACCGCAGCCTCATGAGTAGCTGTGATTACAAGCACATGCCACCATGCCTGGCTAATTTTTATATTTTTGGTAGAGATAGGGTTTCACCATGTTGGCCAGGCTGGTCTCAAACGACTGGGCTTAAGTGATCCTCCTGCTTCAGCCTCCCGAAGTGCTAGGATTACAGGTGTGAGCCAGCATGCCTGGCTTTGAATTTTCTATAGATGGAATGACATAGTGTATTAGTCTGTTTTCACACTGGTTTATAAAGAACTGCCCAAGTCTGGGTAACTTACAAAGGAAAGAGGTTTAATTGAATCACAGTTCTGTATGACTGGGGAGGCCTCAGTAAATGTACAGTCATGGCATAAGGCAAAGGGGAAGCAAGGACCTTCTTCACATGGTGGCAAGAGAGAGAAGTGCCAGTAGGGGAAACACCAGACACTTATAAAACCATCAGCTCTCATGAGAATTCACTCACTATCATGACAACAATGTGGGGGGAACTGCCCCCATGACTCAATCACCTCCCTGTCTCAACACATGGGGGTTACAATTTGGAATGAGATTTGGGTTGGGGACATAGAGCCAAACCAGATCACATAGTACATACTCTTTTTGTGCCTGGCTTCTTTCACGGAACACATATACACAATCCTAGAATTTGATTTCCTAGGTAGTTGAAGAGCCTCTCCTAGAGTAACCTGCAGGATTGAGGTATGGGAGGATATAGAACGCCTTCCCCAAGATGTCTGGGGCTATTCCTTGCCAGTGCATCTGCACTGCCCAACACAGATAGGCTAGCCTGTCATGGAATCTGGAAGTTGGTAAGCTGTGCTTTTGGCACCCTCTGCCTTCCTCTTTCAGGTCCATTCTCCTTTCCTGTCTTACTACTCCTTAGATGCCTAACCCTCAATCCTCAGCCATCCATGGTTTGACCTTACAGAGACCTATGGTGCCAGTTCTCTTTGTTCTCACATTGGCCCTGTCCATTGAAGCTCTTCAGCCCCTCAACTTGAAAATGCCCCCATTCTTATTCTGTACCTCCTCAGATTACTGTCACATTGACAGACTTGGACCTCAGAGATATACAACTTCTCCCTAACCTCCTCTCCTCCTTCCTATATACTTTTCTTATGTGTACGGAACTGAGGACCAGAAAGGAAGGTAACTTACCCAAGATCTCACAGATGGGTTAGTAGGAGTAGAAGGCATGGATCAAGGGATTGTATGCAGCCTTTATCTCTAGGTGCTGGTCTCTCTTATCTTGGGTCTGTCTCTTCTGCCTCTCCTTCCCTTTTTCCCTGCTACTTGTTTCCTGCCCTAGTAGCATTCCTGCTTGCCAGATGCCACAGGGGAAGGAGAACTTTACAACTCCCTGGGCTCTCTGGTGAGAACACCCACCTGCACGGGGACCCTTCCTCTCCTTCCTACAGTGATTGGTTGTCATCTTCTTTCCTTCCTTCAATGTACCCTCCTGGCAGAGGCCAGGCCTGCCGTTGAGGCTAGAGCAAGGCTCAGGTTGGGAGGCATGCGATCGTGGCCTATTTCTGTTTGGTGTGTGGCAGTTTGGAGATCCCATTTCTTTTTCTGGACATCACCCCCCTACCTCCTTCCATCATTCCTTAGGCCAGCCTCTAAATTCAGTGACCATCAGGGTTGAAAAGGGCAGTGTGGGGCCTTGAAAGGAGCTCTCTCCTAGGAGTTAGGAGACCTGCCACCAGTGAACTATTTGAACTTGTCCCTTTGGGCCTCAGTTTTCTCATCTGTAAAATGAGGGTTGGATAAGGTGGTCTTCAAGGTCCCTCCCTGGGATACATTTTATGCTGCTGCTTGATTTAAACCACTGAGCCACAAATGAAAGGTTCCAGTTGCAACAGTGTAATTAGACTTAGCAGATGGGTGAGATGAGAGGAAGGACATGTTCTTGCCCATAGGATTATCCTTTCCCACCCATTTCATTGCGCCTCCCTGGTGTTTTCAGAAAGCAAATGACAACCTTTGTTTTTCTCTGCATTCCCGTTCAAACCTATAATCTTCTTTTATCTTGATGAACTTGTGTTTACCGTTAGACAGCCATGATGCAGAATTCACGTTACAGTGTGTGGTTTTATCTCTGCCATGGTGAATGTGATGGAGGGTGGAGCCGATCACAGCTGGTCCCTGGAGAAAGGGCTGTGTGTGTCAGATTTATTGTGCTGGAGCTCCAGTTTTGTTTTGTTTTGTTTTTAAATCCCCAGTGTGAGTTTTGCTGATTTCAGTTAAAACTAAAGATTGTGAAGGGAGACAGAGACAGGTTCATGCCCTCCGAGTTTTAGAGATTGGTGATAAGTTGTTGGGTGAGGGCCTTCGCTCTTATATCCTTTGCTTAAAACATTTCACCTTGGAAAGGCAGAAATTAGCCTTGTTGAGTATCTCCCTCTGCAGGAGGAAGAAATACTGAATACTGTTAGATTATTGATTGATATCTTTTTAATGAGTACTGAATCTTCATTTCACCTTCAGATAAAATGTTTCGTTTTTCATTCTCTTAAAAAAAAAAAAAAAAAACCCCTGAGTATTTTAAGAATAATTAAAGGAAAGGCACATAGTTTCTGGATCCTGCCGTTACTGCCTTGGCCTCTCCTCCCCTTTCTCCACTTCCCCTCCCCTCTATGTTAATGTATAAATGTGTCAAAAATTTCATGCTTCTTCCTTTAGTTTCTATTTTGACCCACCCCAGTGAATGAAATAAGCATGGAATTGTTACTCCTATTTTACAGCAGAGAAATCCTTATTTTTTTGTTTTTATTTTTAAGTTCAGGGGCACATGTACAGGATGTGCAGATTTGTGAACATAGGTAGACCTGTGCCACAGTAGTTTTCTGCATAGATCATCCCATCACCTAGGTATTAAGCCCAGCATCTATTAGCTGTTCTTCCTGATGCTCTCTCTCTTCTCCAACCGACAGGCCCCAGTGTGTGTTGTTCCCTCCCGTGTGTCCATGTGTTCTCATCATTCAGTTCCCACTTACAAGTGAGAACATGCAGTATTTGGTTTTCTGTTTCTGCGTTAGTTTGCTGAGAATAATGACCTCCAGCTCCATCCATGTTCCTGCAAAGGACATAATCTTGTTCCTTTTTATGGCTGCATAGTATTCCATGATGTATAGAAGAGAAATCTGAAATGTGGCATGGTTAAGTGATTTGTCCATGGTCACAGAGCTAGTTGATGAACAATTTGGGATAAGAATCCAGGACGCTTGAATACTAGTGATTTGTTATTTTGTCAACACTATTCCATCTCCAGTCCTCACCCATACACACCTGCCATTAGGAAAGTCTTTGCCACCCCAGCCTACAGTCTTTGTCATTTCTCTCCCTGGCCACCTTCTGAAAGTACAGGTCAGAAGCCAGTTCCTTAGCTGGTGGGGTGGGTGGTTAAATGGCAAGACATAGGAGGTAGAGGAGGGAGAAAGGTAGCACAAAGCCCAGACTTAGGTTTTCCTCCAGAAGGTGTAAGAATTACTTATTTCAGAGAGCCAGGAAAGTGAACAGAGTCAGCAATCCCTTTTCCTTTGCAAATTGATTGAATTTCTATGGCAAGTATTAGCTGCAAGGCAGTGTTAATCTGCTCCAGTAGATCCATCATCAGATTGATGTGCAAGGGAGACAGGATTGTCTCTGGTGCAAAGGCCTCTTTGTGTAGGGCACACCATCTTTATGTATGATTGAGCCCTGGTGTGTTAAATGCCTCACACTGGGATCTTACCCATGGTTGTCAGTTGCCTCCCTGGAAAGTGTTGAGCTTTTTGAAGATAATATAGCATCATGGTTAAGGTGAGACATTTGTTCTCTCTGTCTGAATTTGAAACCTGGCTGTGCCACTTAGCAGCTATTTGACCTTTGACATCTTAGTTCACCTGTTTGTGCTTGAGTTTGCTCATCTGTTCCAATCAGGGGTTGTGGGTTAAATGACTTAATAAATGTAAAGCACTGAGGAGAGTTACAGTGTTGTGAGGAAAGCAGTTTTTCTTCCATGCAGCTGTCCTTCCCTTCTCCCATCATGCACTCTGTGTATGTGTGTTTTGACAGCTTTTGGAATCTGCATCTCTAGCTGGCCTGCTGAGCCCGTCAGGCAGCTGTAACCTCATTCAGGTTTTAGCCATGGGGTCCATCTACATTTGACATGTGTTTCTAAATGTGGTCCTCAGTAAGCTCCTTTGTGGGGAGACCTGGGAGAAAGGAAACCAGAGAGTGTGCACTGTGCACCCCCAGCCACACATATTCTGGGTTCCCACACCCTAGGGACTGGGGACACTGCAAGACATAGCTGAACCTTGCATGAAAATATTGAATAGCTGTCTCAGTTTGCTTGGACTGCTGTTATAAAATATCATAGACCAGGTAGCTTAAACAACAATAGTTTGTTTCCCTACTGTTCTGGAAGCTGAAAGTCTAAGGGCAGGGTGCCAGCATGGTTGGGTTCTGGCAAGAGCCTTCTTCCTGGCCTGCAGACAGCCGCCTTCCTACTGTGTGCTTGCATGGCCTTTCTTTGATGTGTGCAGTGGGTGGGGTGGGGGGAAAATCAGTGAGGAAAATCAGCAGGCTCGGCCTTGCATCTTCTTTGGTCCCATGCGTGATGTTATTTGTAGGGCAGTGTCAGATCTCCTCATACGTGGAGAGGTAAGTCTTCGTTTCCCTGTCTTCTAGAGGTTTGGGATAGAGGGTGTGAAGGAAGAGCAGATTATGCTTACTCTATCTTCTAAGTTCAGAACTGGAGTGTGTGTGTTGACAGGAACACCAACATGATGATGTATAGCGAAGGCCTATCTTGTCAGCTGTGTCACTCCAGCCACCCCACACGATTATCACTGACATGCTTCACCTCCCGGGACTTCAATTTGAAACCCAATGAAATCCAGTGAAACACAGTGGAAACTCTCTTACCACCTTCCTGTTAACCAGCTCACAGGAGTGATGAACACTTTTCAGTTCCCTGGATGAAACACTCTGAGCAATGCCCACAGCATGCACTGCAGGAGGCTGCTCTCTGCCATACCCACTCGCTTCAGCACCCACTGGCTGAATTATGTGCTTACCAAGAGCCAGCTTGTTCCCAAACCCATTTGTTCAGCTGTAGCTGGTATTGTAGTTAAGTAATGTATTTAGGTATCAGATAAACTGATGAAATATAACTGCAAATGAAGTGATTTTTCCCCCCCATGAACACTAGTTAAAAGCTGTGGAAAGACTCATAAGTCCAAGTTACTAAAACACGTTACTGTCAAACTAGATGAACATTAAGATTGTGGGAAATCATAAAACTCTAAAATTTTAGCGTTAACCAGCTTTAATGAATCAGGAATAGGAAATTGTCGACAATGTATTATGTTCTGGTCCGTGTGAGAGGATGATGTGGACCTCTTAACCAGTGGGTCCTCTTTGGACCCTTATTCAGAGTCTTGCCCTTTGTTAAAGAATGGGCAGAATGAATGCATATTTATATACATTATGCAAAAATAATAACTTTAGATATATACTTTTTATGATTTTTTGCTGTGATTTTTGATTAACCTGGTCCAATGTAACCTGGACCTGATTACATTGAAAATGAGGATTTCTACTGTTGTGAGTCAGTTTAAAGTTGGTTTGATTTCATTTTAGTGAATTTAGGGAATTTTATTTTGTGTATGGTAAAAACAATAAAACCAACAGTAGTGGGGCTTTTTAAACTGGAGTTTTAAAGCGAATTAAGGTGGCTCATTCTGAATTTTAGTAGCTTCTTTGGTTCCTTTCATTAACTTACAACGTAGTGAGAAAGACCTAATTTTTTCATTTTATAAATAAGGAAATTGAAGCCCTGAGAGGTAAAGCACGTTGGTGATAGTCATCTGGGGTGGCTGGAGTGAAGTGGGCAGAGCCACAGTGGGAGGGGGCCTCTTCTCTAGCCTCACTCTTTGATTCTCTGTCTGGCCCCAGAGCTGGAGCTTTCCATGATAGGAGTACTTCTTTGGGTTGACTTCTCTGGTGACAGTATTGACTTGTGCTGCCTGCTTTGGAACAGGACCAACTTGGAGGCCTTGCAGAAGAAGCTGGAGGAGCTAGAGCTTGATGAGCAGCAGCGAAAGCGCCTTGAGGCCTTTCTCACCCAGAAGCAGAAGGTGGGAGAACTGAAGGATGACGACTTTGAGAAGATCAGTGAGCTGGGGGCCGGCAATGGGGGTGTGGTGTTCAAGGTCTCCCACAAGCCTTCTGGCCTGGTCATGGCCAGAAAGGTGAGTTTGCCTTGATTAACAGGTAATTGGATTATCTCTCAGGGTACCTAGAAGCCTGGGGACCAGGATAGAAGGAAGACTGACTTTACTCAATACCTTTTTGTGCTGTTTGAATTTCCTTTTTTTTTTTTTAGATGGAGTTTCGCTCTTGTTGCCCAGGCTGGTGTGCAACCTCCACCCCCTGGGTTCAAACGATTCTCCTGCCTCAACCTCCCGAGTAGCTGGGATTACAGGCATGCGCCACCAGGCCTGACTAATTTTTTGTGTTTTTAGTAGAGACAGGGTTTCTCCATGTTGGTCAGGCTGGTCTTGAACTCCTGACCTCAGGTGATCCGCTCGCCTCAGCCCCACAAAGTGCTGGGATTACAGGCATGAGCCACCGTGCCTGGCCGTGCTGTTTGAATTTTGAATGCATGTTATTTATCAGATTATGGATAAACACACTAATGACTGTGTTAGTGTATTAATCCCCATCCCATCTGGAAAATGATGACTCTTATTTAACCTTCTGTGTGCTGTGGAAGGAATGCCAAGGTACCTGTTTATTGCTTATCAGGTGCTGGAGAAGCTACTTTCATTCACCCAGCCCCAGTGATGCACAAAACAAGGATTTCAAGTTGTTTCCCACTTGTGTTCCAGCCCTGCCAGTGAATCCCCTTTATCTTCCTGCATTACAGCATCTGAACTCGCCATCATAGGATGTACTTGTAGAGCTGGACTTCCCTTTCCTGTCTACCCTTGGTCCTCTTTTGGAATATAGCCCCTTGCTCCAGAGAGGTTGGGCGCTTCGATGTTTTTTTGCACATTGTGTTCACTCCCGTGCCCATAATTTTTTTGTGTGTGCTGTTCCTTCTGTCTTTTCAAACAATACCCATCTTCTAGGTCCACCTCTTGTCTAGCTTATACCACGTGCCTCAGCCCACACTGGTAACCACTGCGTCCATGTTCTCTGACACTCGCTGTCTGTGGGATTTTTTAGAAGTTCAACCTTACTGCGTAGCTATTAAATGTGACTGTCACTTGTCTCCCCAGCTGGAACAAGGGAAAATGTTAGGGTGACACAAGGTAGCACCTTAGACTTTGGCTCAGTCTCAACCACATCAGGCTCCTGAGCTCAAGGAAGAATCTCTTGGGCAGCCTAGGTTAGCATACCTGAGTCCCTCATACCCTTCTGCTTTCACAGCTCTTGAGTGTGAACCAAATCCTCAAGGTCGATTTCTCTTCTTATCTGAGCTCCAAAGCCTCTCTCGGAGTAAGCCTTCCCTTAACTTTGTTCCTGTCTAGGCTCCCAGGAGCTGAGGCACAGCTGGGACAGCCCCCAGTGCCAATGCCTGCTTTAGTACAGTGACACTCAGTTCTTGGTTGAACAGAAACTTGTTTGTTACAACTTAACCTGTTTCTCCTGTCTCTACCTTTAAGAGCTTAAACATTTAACAAGACTACATCTTTCGTCCCTTCCTCCCTCTTTCTTTCATAAAACTTCTCTTTCTTCTACCTTTCTCCAGCTAATTCATCTGGAGATCAAACCCGCAATCCGGAACCAGATCATAAGGGAGCTGCAGGTTCTGCATGAGTGCAACTCTCCATACATCGTGGGCTTCTATGGTGCATTCTACAGTGATGGCGAGATCAGTATCTGCATGGAGCACATGGTATGTGACACCCTCTCAGCCTCTGGAGCAATGGCCTTAAGAGTTGGGTGGCTCTGGCCTAATCTTTGGTCTGGGAGGTGACCAGCTGCCTCCCTGCTGCTCCTGGGATCCATATCACTATCTGAGGCATCTGGGAAGTCTGACTGTAGAGTTTGGGATATTCACAAGATGTCAGACCTCCTTTCTAGGTCCTTGCCTCTCTTCAAAGAAGTGGCAGTATTCCTGGTGGATGTACCTAGAGCACCTCTCGTAGTTTTTTTTTTTTTTTTTTTTTGATTCAGATGACCCTAAGATGTGATGTAAGTAAAATCTAGTAAATAACAGTTTAAATCCATTTCTTGTGTACAATGCTGTATGCTAGGTGCGAGGCTCTGGGATTATGAAGATGATGTAATCTACTGTAAGGGAAGCCTCTAGGGTTTCTCTGGGTTTCTGCATGATGCACATTAGTGGAAGGAGAGAGCAGTGGAGAGAGAGGGCATTCATAGGCTCATTAATTATATGCGTGTTAGCTGCCAGTCATTTTACCACTACGTGCTTGGAATCCCTCCTTGTCTTCAGATATAAGTCTTCCAACACGTTGTGCAACTTAGGGAATTCTTCAAGTGTGTTGATCTTTGCTTTATTCTCCCTGGGCTGATGGCTTAGAGATGAGGGCTGACGTGAGTCTGCACACTTGGTGGCTGTCATGCTTTCAGTCCAATATTGTGTCTCTCAGCTCCTACCCCATTTTCTTCCTGATACTTTAGACCTGTCCTGACCTCTAGAATAGGGGTCCTGGTATGCAGCCTTAGTGAACTTTAGAATAACCCTCCTGGGAGGATTCTCTACTTGTGTCTCCATTATTTTGAACCTCTCTTCGTTGTAATGATCACGAAGTGCTGCATCCACTGTTACAGGCATCTGCCGACATTTGTGGGTGCCATATGGAACCTAAATCCTAAAAACATCTTCTGCACATCTAAAGGTTAGAGAAAGTGCTTGTTCTCTCTTTCCTCAATGAGAGCAAAGCATTCTCTGTGGGAAGCGTATGAACATTTCTGGCTTGGTCCTAGTCCTTGGCCTGGGCTGCTGATTATTTTCCTTTTTTTTTTTGAGACGGAGTCTCGCTCTGTCGCCTGGGCTGGAGTGCAGTGGCCGATTCTCAGCTCACTACAAGCTCTGCCTCCCAGGTTTATGCCATTCTCCTGCCTCAGCCTCCGAGTATCTGGGACTACAGGCGCCCGCCACCTCGCCCAGCTAGTTTTTTTTTGTATTTTTTAGTAGAGACGGGGTTTCACGGTGTTAGCCAGGATGGTCTCGATCTCCTGACCTCGTGATCTGCCCGTCTCGGCCTCCCAAAGTGCTGGGATTACAGGCTTGAGCCACCGCGCCCGGC
>NW_012115043.1:4783473-4784000 GCF_000951035.1 Colobus angolensis palliatus | reverse complement strand
TGCCACCTGGGTTCACACCATTCTCCTGCCTCAGCCTCCTGAGTAGCTGGGACTACAGGTGTCCACCACCACGCCCGGCTAATATTTGTATTTTTAGTAGAGACGGGGTTTATCCATGTTAGCCCGGATGGTCTCGATCTTCTGACCTCATGATCTGCCCGCCTCGGCCTCCCAAAGTGCTGGGATTACAGGATTGAGCCACCGTGCCTGGCCCTAATTTTTTTTTTTATCGTTAGTGGAGACGGGATTTCACCGTGTTGGCCAGGCTGGTCTCGAACTCCTGACCTCATGATCTGCCCACCTCAGCCTCCCAAAGTGCTGGGATTACAGGCGTGAGCCACCGTGCTAAGCCAATCTTTTTATTTTTCTTTCTTTTTTTTCTTTGAGATGGAGTCTCGCTCTGTCGCCCAGGCTGGAGTGCAGTGGCTGGAACTCAGCTCACTGCAAGCTCCACCTCCCGGATTTACGCCATTCTCCTGCCTCAGCCTCCCGTGTAGCTGGGACTATGGGCACCTGCCACCTCGCCG
>NW_012115043.1:4766259-4783233 GCF_000951035.1 Colobus angolensis palliatus | reverse complement strand
ACACTGACCTTTTTTGAGATGCTAGGTGGCGTCCTTATTCTGGAATTCTTTATTCACTTTGAACTTACAGATGTTGATCACATCTCTTGTGCCCTTGCCATGTCCTCCTCTTCCTTCAAGCCTTCCTTCTCCTTCAGGAGAAGATGACACTGGAAATGACTGGGGTTCGTTTCCCATTCTCTTGGCCCATTTCCAGTGATTGCAGGTCAGTTTTTTCCCCCCATGGATTTGGCTCTCTGGAAATAGTGAGATGTTCCTGCACAAGTCTCTAAATCAGAAAATATCTCCGGAGTTAACGTGGAGAGCCTGAGACTGGGATGGGAAAATGTTTCAAGGGCCAAGCACAGTGTCTGGCACCCATTGATTGGTATGTGTTGAGTTACTGAATGAGGGTGGCCAGGATGGGGAAGACCTGGTCAGGCTTGGGGCTTGGTGGGGGAGGGTTAGGCCTTGGAGCTTGCCATAGGACCTTTTGGCCCTGAGTATACATAGACCCAGAGGGCAGCTATAACAGTCAGTCAGTAGCAGTAGAGAGGCTCAGGTGATGCCGGAGCATCTAGATGGACCATGTAGGAAGCAGCTGTGGCCTGAAGACCGAAAGACCAGGCAGCCATGAGAGCCAGAGTGGCTTTCTGCTTCAGCTCTGGGCACTCTCAGCCCTTCCTTGTTCCTGAGCAGGTCCTCTAGCAGGAAAGGCCCTGCCCTGGCTTCCTCTGGATGGAAAATTCTGACTGTGGGCTCTTGCTTCCCTCGGACCTTCTGCTTTGCCTCAGCTCCAGCATTTCAAAGGTGTTGTCGGGTAGAGAGAACTCTGTTCGATAGCCACATCCCAGCTTCTGAAGGTCTTTGGTCCTCTCTGTCACAGTCTTCGCATGAGTTTTGTGTCATGTATATTATTTTCCCAACACTTTATTATTAAAATTTTCACAGGCCGGGCGTGGTGGCTCACGCCTGTAATCCCAGCACTTTGGGAGGCTGAGGTGGGCGAATCACCTGAGATCAGGAGTTCAAGACCAGCCTGGCCAATATGGTGAAACCCCATCTCTATTAAAAAACTAGAAATATGGCCAGGTGCGGGGGCTCACGCCTGTAATCACAGTACTTTAGGAGGTTGAGACGGACAGATCACCTGAGGTCAGGAGTTTGAGACCAGCCTGACCAACATGGAGAAACCCCATCTTTACTAAAAATACAAAATTAGCCAGGTGTGGTGGCACATGCCTGTAATCCCAGCTACTTGGGAGGCTGAGGCAGGAGAATCACTTGAACCTGGGAGGCGGAGGTTGTGGTGAGCCGAGATTGTGTCATTGCACTCCTGCCTGGGTGACAAGAGCGAAACTCTGTCTCAAAAAAAAAACAAAAAAAATTTAAGCGTGCAGGAAAACTTGAAGGAAGTGTACAGTCGTAAACCCACCACCTAGATTCCACAACTTATATTTTGATATATTTGGTTTACCACATATCCATTGCTCTGATCAATTTTAGGGGATGTATGGGGTTTTGTTTTTGGTTTTTGTTTGCTTGTTTGTTTTTGAGACAGGGTCTTCTGCTGTTGCCCATGCTGGAGTACAGTGGTGTGATCTTGGCTCACTGCAACCTCTGCCTCCTGGGCCCAAGCGATCTAACCCCCTCAGCCTCCTGAGTAGCTGGGACTATAGGCACATGCCACCATGCCCGGCTCATTTTTGTATTTTTAGTAGGAATGGGGTTTCACTGTGTTGCCCGTGCTGGTCTTGAACTCTTGGGCTCAAGCAATCCGCCTGTCTTGGCCTCTCAAAGTGCTGGGATTAGAAATGTGAGCCACCATACCTGGCCCTGGGAATGCGTTTTGCAGTAAATTTGTGTCATCAACATTGGTTGAGCCCTGTCTTCTAAAGCACTCAGCCAGGGGCTGATCTTCCCTAGAAATGAGCCCTGTGTGCACTGCCCAGTCTGAATGTTGAGACCCAAGGAGGGAAATGAATGCTCCCAGATCAGAACAGGAATGCTTTTGTCTTTGGGGAAGGAGATTCCTGCTCAGGTGGTAGCTGAGCAAGTGAAGAACTAGGGACCCAGAGTTGATGGTTCTTGTGCAGGAATAAAAGCTTTTGAACTGTTATTTTCGTAAAGCATTTGTCTCTTCCACAGAAAACCTTCACAAAAGCACCATTGACTTACTTAATAATTGGCTTCTAAAAATAAGCACAATTTCAGCAGCTTAAGGCAAGGACTTGGCAACAGTGAATTAGAATTAGAAAGTTGTATGGTTAGTTGCAGGCAACCCTGGAGAAGCCTGACTGGCTTATGCCCCTTACATTTGGTAATTCCATTGTTCGCATTATACCCTGCTTGTAGCTTTTGTGGAGTTTGTTAAAGGGAAGAGAGCCAATGTTTCCTTTTTGTTTTAAAATTAACTAATTAATTAATTTTAGAGATAGGGTCTTGCTCTGTTGCCCAGGCTGGAGTGTAGTGGCATAATCATAGGTCACTATAACTTTGAGCTCCTGGGCTCAAGCAATCCTCCTGCCTTAGCCTCCCAAGTAGCAGCTAGGACAATGATGTGCATCACCATGCCAAGCTAATTTTTATTTTTTGTAGAGATGGAGTCTCACTACTATGTGGCCCAGGCTGGTCTTGAACTCCTGGCCTCAAGCAATCCTCCTGCCTCGGCCTCCCAAAGATTTGGGATTACAGGCATGAGCCACTGCACCTGGTCTGTTTTTCCCTTTTTGATAGAGATATGTCTCCTACCATCTCCCAGGGGAAGTGTAAACCAAGACAATTACCTGGGCTGCCCCCTGTCCTAGGCTGCATTTGGGGTCAGTTGAGAGGTAGTGCTGGCTGGGCACAGTGACTCACACCTGTAATCCCAGTACTTTGGGAGGCTGAGGCAGGAGAATTGCTTGAGCCCATGAGTTCGAGACAAGCCTGGGCAACAAAGTGAGACTCCTCATCTACAAAAATAAAAAAATAAAAAATATCTGGGTAGGGTGGCACATACCTGTGGTCTCAACTACACGGGAGGCTGAGGCAGGAGGATCACTTCCTCCTCTGAGCACCAGTAGCATTGTCTGTTCTCTTCATTCAACTGTTTGTTCTGTGCCTTGTTTCAGAGGAGGATTTAAAGTGCCTTACCTCTTACAAATATATTCTGTCTCCCTAAGCAGAGAGTGTGTTCTATCTTTATCTTACAGTTTTTTTCCTTTTTAAAAAAGTAGTTCTTACATTTACAGAGGCATTTGATAAATGATAGAGGATGATGATAACTGCTCAATATAGATGGGATACTTTAGAAAATTTGTTTGAGTTTTCAGGAACTAGGTCTACCTCTGAGGGTAATTTTTTTTTTTGAGACGGAGTCTTGCTCTGTTGCCCAGGCTGGAGTGCAGTGGCACGATCTATGCTCACTGCAAGCTCTGCCTCCCAGGTTCATGCTGTTCTCCTGCCTCAGCCTCCTGAGTAGCTGGGACTACAGGCGCCTGCCACCACGCCCAGCTAATTTTTTGTATTTTTAGTAGAGGTGGGGTTTCACTGTGTTAGTCAGGATGGTCTCGATCTCCTGACCTCATGATCCGCCTGCCTCAGCCTCCCAAAGTGCTGGGATTACAGGCGTGAGCCACGGCGCCCGGCCTCTGAGGGTAATTTTAAGTTGTAAGTGGTAACTGGCTACACCTGAAGCCACAGGGGAACTTAACCTTTTTCTGCCTTGATATATCAGGATCCTCTTAGCCAGGCATTTCTTCAAGATGGTAGGTTAAAATGTGGAACCCTTAATGGGAGCCCCTGGTGTGTGAGCCCTGCAGAGCCTGGCTTCATACCATACTTGTATCCTCTCTTGTACTCTTTTTCCACTGCCTCTGTCCGGCACCCCATTCATGTCATCTCATCTCCTTACCAGTCTCTCTGCCTCCAGAGTCTTGTCTGTCTCCCTGAGCTGCTGTGATTCTTATTTTTAAACACTCAGGTTGGATTCCTTTACTTCTGCCTCCATAAAGTCAAGTCCCAGTTCCTAGGTGGGGTTCTGGTTACAGATGGCCATTTCCAGCTTCATCTGTCACTACATCTCTTCATGCACCAACAGTGAAATGACCACATCATCCCAGGAGTACTCAGCAACGTAATGCATCTCTGCTTTGATCTTATTGCAGTACTCTGTTCTTCTCTCCCTTTTCTCTTCCCCCTTTCCAGGTATAGAAATCATGCTCATCCTTTGAGTAATATTCAGCTGAAATGCCATCTTTTAAGAGAAGTCAGAATTACTTCTCCCTTCTTCTGCATGTCTGTATCACTTTCTTATGCCATTATGGTTTCATTGTTAATATTGGGAAAAACTCCCAGACTGTGTTTTTTCCTTTACTGTCACACCACAACAATCAACACAGAAGACTTCTGTGACCAAAAGTATGGAGGGATTTTCTCTACACTCTAAGCAGCGGACGCCAGCTGGGTGTCTTCCTGTTTAATTCCGACACTGTCTACCAGAAGATCATGTCAGATCCCATGGATTCAGGGCTCAGTCCCCAAGACTCCGCCACCACCGGTTGCAAGTCTGGGCCTCCAAAACGTCCAACTAACTGGCTTTAAGTTGGAACTCCCATGATCCTATCTATCTTTGGGTTTGATTAATTTGCTGGATGGGCACACAGGACTCAGGGAAACACTTAATTTTACTGGTTCATTATAAAGGACATTGCAAAGGATACAGATGAGGAGACACATGGGACAAGGTATGGGAGTGGGATGCAAAGCCTCCATGCCTTCCCTGGGCTGACCACCCTCCAGGAACCTCCATTTGTTCACTTTTCCTGGACCCAGCCTTCTGGGGTTTTTTTGTTTGTTTGTTTCTTTTTTTGAGACGGAGTCTCGCTCTGTCACCCAGGCTGGAGTACAGTGGCCTAGGCTGGAGTGCAGTGGTGCGATCTCTGCTCACTGCAAACTCTGCCTCCTGGGTTCACGCCATTCTCTTGCCTCAGCCTCCTGAACAGCTGGGACTACAGGTGCCCACCACCACGCCCGGCTAATTTTTTGTATTTTTAGTAGAGACAGGGTTTTACCATTTTAGCCAGAATGGTCTTGATCTCCTGACTTCGTGATCCGACTGCCTCGACCTCCCAAAGTGCTAGGATTACAGGCGTGAGCCACCGTGCCCTGCCGCGTTCTGGGTTTTTATGGCAGCTTCATGAGGTCAGCATTCCTTCCCCCAGCATATAGGGCAGGACCCTCTCAGGGGAAGGCGTTGAGATCCACATTTAAAAAGGTGGGGGGTAGATTAGAGCCCTGCTTTGGGGCAGGTGAAAAGAGGGCAGGAAAGATTCTGAGGCCTATTCCTGAGGCCTCACACACCCAAAGTTACAACAAAAGACTAAGGCATGCCTGTAATCCCAGCACTTTGGGAGGCTGAGGTGGGAGGATCGCTTGAGCCCAGGATTTCAAAACCAGCCTGGGCAACATAGGGAGACCTCATCTCTATTAAAAAAAAAAAAGAAAAAGATTTGAAAAATGAAAAATAAGACTGTAACAAGGGCACATGGGGGTTATGAACCAGGAACCATAGATGAAAACTTTTATATATATATATATAAAATAATACCACAGTTATATTGTATTGAAAGTTGCATATTTCCCCTATTAGTAAATGTATTGAGGGCAGAAACCAGCTGTTTTTCATATATCTGACCCCCATAGAAGCTAACATAGTCTGTGGTACTTTGTAGGATTTGTGGAGTGAATTATTGCTTTCTATGACATTTTTCTTTGGATTGATAATTATGATTTGTTAACGCAATACCAAATGTACCTTGTGACATACATGATAGTGATAAAATGGCCAGCATTTGTTGAGCACTTATTATGTGCCATATGTTGTTCTAAGTGCTTTATATCTATTAGCTGGTTTAATCCTTATATAGTCCTGTGATTATTATAATAGCCTAGTGATTATTATCCTCATTTTGCAGGTTGAGTTACTTAGTCAGGTTCCCCAGATAGTAAGCAATAGAGTTGGAATTCACATTTATAGTTTGCTTCTAGAGTCTGCGCCCCAAACCACTATATTATATTGTTATTTCAGTGCAAATCAGGCCTTTTTGTGACTACGGAATTAGTAATTGAATGATACTCATGGGATTAGAGTTGTTATTTGACACCTCCCACAGTGGTTTGCATTCATACCATATTTGATGTCAGCAATAAACCAATGGGTGCTTACTCTTAACCTTTTAGGAGGATTTGCCTGAGATTCACTTTCCTCATGAGGTTTAAAGATTCATTTTCTTCCCGAAAGTTATCCCTTGAAAGAATAGTTAGAAACATTGTCACTAACTGGTCTGGTATTCTCATTCTTAGGATGGAGGTTCTCTGGATCAAGTCCTGAAGAAAGCTGGAAGAATTCCTGAACAAATTCTAGGAAAAGTTAGCATTGCTGTGAGTATGTTATGAAGGTTTTCTTCTAAGTTCCTCACTGATAAGTTAATGAGTTGGTAGGAAATGGACAAGAGAGGAAGATGGGAAGTCAGTGAGGGGAAAGTGTGTTAAAAAAAGTAGTATTTTCTCAGTAGACTCTTCCCTGTCTGGAGTCTATAGACACTGTTGTCTCTCTCGCATTAGAATGAGAAATGTGACTTTCTTTATATTAAAATCTGTGTCTTGAAAACTAGGGGCCAGGCACAGTGGCTTGCACCTGTAATCCCAGCACTTTGCGAGGCCGAGGTGGGAGGATTACTTCAGCCCAGGAGTTCAACTCCAGCCTGGGCAATATGATGAGACCTCACTTCTACAAAAAAATAAATAGCTGGGCGTGGTGATGTACACGTGTAGTCCCAGCTACTTGGAAAGCTGAGGTGGGAGGATCACTTGAGACTCGGCTGCAGTGAGCCATAATCCATAATTGTGCCATTGCACTTCAGTCTGGGCGACAGAGCGAGACCCTGTCTCAAAACAAAACAACTCTATATACCATGTAAAAAGATGGTTGCTTGATAAGGCAGGTTAAGAAAATGAAACAAAAGAATAAAAAATAAGGGGCTGGGTGTGGTGGCTCGTGCCTGTAATCCCAGCACTTTGGGAAGTGGAGGCGGGCAGATCATCTGAGGTCGGGAGTTCGAGAACAGCCTGACCAACATGGAGAAACCTCATCTCTACTAAAAATACAAAATTAGCCAGGCATGGTGGTGCATGCCTGTAATTCCAGCTACTCAGGAGGCTGAGGCAAGAAAATTGCTTGAACCCAGGAGGGGGTGGTTGTGGTAAGCCAAGATTGCACCATTGCACTCCAGCCTGGGCAACAAGAGTGAAACTCTGTCTCCAAAAAAAAAAAGGAGGGCAAATTTGTGATGATGATAAATGAAGTATTTTCCTAGAGTATTTTAAAATAGATTATTTTTCTAATCACCAGTATTTTGTCTTCTTTTACATTCCCGTTCCTCAAGGTAATAAAAGGCCTGACATATCTGAGGGAGAAGCACAAGATCATGCACAGAGGTAAGAAGTTATTTGCTAGTTGTTGTGCTTTGAATTTTAGATATAATCCAAAGGTTGTTGCTTCCTCTTTTTTGTACGTTTTGTTTTCGTGTAAAAGCCTTTTAATAACATGTTAAATCTTTTATTAAAAGTCATTGTTTAGTTTGGTGGCTGGGGCAGCAATTCCCACCCTCTTTTTGGTCTTGCTACACCTATTGCCTATAGCTGTGATGGCCATAGTCATAGTCACCCTGGAAGTCCAGCTAAGAGCCTCAACCAGACCTTAGTTATCCAGTCTCCGGTGTCACTTTTCACTGGACTAGATTGTGCATATGCCCAAAGTCAGGATTGGCCAGCTGCATATGAGTTTTGCTATAAAAGAAACTGATTTATTGCTCGGTGCAGTGGCTCACGCCTGTAATCCCAGCACTTTGGGAGGCCCAGGCAGGCAGGTGGATCACGAGGTCAGGAGTTCAAAACCAGCCTGACCAACATGGTGAAACCCCATCTCTACTAAAAATACAAAAATTAGCCGCCAGCCATGGTGGCGAGCTCCTGTCATCCCAGCTACTTGGGAGGCTGATGCAGGAGAATCGCTTGAACCCAGGAGGCGGAGGTTGTGGTGAGCCAAGATTGCACTGCTGCACTCCAGCCTGGGCGACAGAGCAAGATGCCGTCTCAAAACAACAACAGGAACAACAACAACAAAACACATTAAAAAAAATAAACTGATTTATTTTAATAAAAGTACACATAGGCTTACCATGTGAGCGTACCATCTTAGGCATTTGTCCAAGATAAAAGATAACATATATCCACACAAATATTTAAAGAAGCTGTATTTCTTGTAGAAACAACTGAAATATCCTTCAACAGGCAAAGAGAGAAACAAATTGTTGTATATCTATACAATAGAATACTCTTCAACAATAAAAATGAACAGACTACTGATACATGTAACTTTGAATTTCAGAAACATTTATGCTGAGTGAAAGAAGCCAGACACAAAACAGCCCAAACTATTTCCATTTATATGAAATTACAGAGAGAATAACAACAAATCCATAGTGGCAGAAAGTAGATCAGTGGTTGCCTGAGGGGTCTAGGGAGAGATTAAAGGGGCATGAAGGAACTTTTTGGGGTGACACAAATGTTACATCTTTTTTTTTTTTTTTTTCCCAAGAGCACAAATCCACTTGTATTTATTGACTTCTCATTAGTTTAAATCTTTGAGGAGTGCCAGGCGCGGTGGCTCGTGCCTGTAATCCCAGCATTTTGGGAGGTCGAGGCGGGCGGATCACCTGAGGTCAGGAGTTTGAGACCAGCCTGGCCAACATGGCGAAACCTCATCTCTACTAAAAGTACAGAAAATTAGCCGGGCGTGGTGGCAGGTGCTTGTAATCCCAGCTACTCAGGAGGCTGAGGCAGGAGAATCGCTTGAACCCGGGAGGCGGAGGTTGCAGTGAGCTGAGATCACACCACTGCTCTCCAGCCTAGGTGACAAGAGTGAGACTCTGTCTAAAAAAAAAAAAAAATCCTTGAGGGGGTATACCACCACTTGGATTCCTTAGCAGGAAGAGAACTTCAGAATTTGGCACAAACTATGCCACTGGTTCTCTGGGCCCAAGTTACCTTTCTCCAGATTACTCCGGTGTTGTTTGGTTTGCTGCCAGGAGTTACTGTATTGTTCTTTGCTTTGTATATGTAAGCACATCTCTTGCCCAAATGGAATTGTGTTTCATCTTGGGCATAAACACTTTCAACTTTAGGAAGAACTGTCTTCTCTCTTTGGTTCCAGATACCCCGCTTATAGCCAGCAAAAATGGCCTTGCACCACAGCCTTTCACATATTTCCTTTTAGAAGTCCTATTCCCAGCAGACCTCCATAGGATCCAAGATGGCGGGAAGGGCAAATGTTAAATCTTGACAATGGTGATAGATACATGGGTATATACATTCGTTGAAAGTCAACTGTCCACTAATGTGACTGCATTTTATAGTATATAAATTATACCTTGGTATAGTTGCTTTTTAAAAAGATGAAGCCAGAGAACAGGAAATTGGTAAACATAGTGCTGTCGGCCATGTCCCTTCTGCCACAGCACTGTCAACAGTGACTGGTGTAGGGAGGAGAGCTGAAGAGGAGATGAGTGGACTAGGGTGGGTTGGTGGAACTGAATGGACAGCTTACAAACTCCATCGAGTAGGTGATACATCACAGGTGAGCAAGCTGAGCACTGAGTGGAACCACCTTTGACATGGCTGACTCCTGGATGCATTTTTTTTTTTTTTTGACGTCCCCCTTCTCTCCCCTAGTGTTCTTTTTGTTAGTCTTACTTCTTCCAGATACTGAGCTTTCATGTCTTCAGGTAGAGGTCACTTAATTATGACAGTGTTTGCAAGTGTTGGAGGGTGTTCTGATTCAGTAGGTCTGGGGTAGGGCACAGGGACCTGAAAATTTAAAAATAGGCAATTAGCGGGGCGTAGTGGCTCATACATGTAATCCCAGCACTTTGGGAGGCCGAGGCGGGTGGATCACTTGAGTTCAGGAGTTTGAAACCAGCCTGGCCAACATGGTGAAACCCTGTCTCTACTAAAAATACAAAAATTAGCTGGGTGTGGTGGCACATGCCTATAATCCCGGCTACTCAGGAAGCTTAGGCAAGAGAATTGTTTGAACCTGAGGGGCAGAGGTTGCAGTAAGCTGAGATCATGCCGTTGCACTCTAGCCAGGGCAACAGAGACTCTGTCTCAAAAAAAAAAAAAAAAGTTTAATTGTAAAAAAATATATACATAAAGTTTACCATTTTCTCAAGTTTTCAGTGTATAGTTCAGAGGCATTAAGTATATTCACATTGTTGTGCAGCCATCGCCACCATCCATCTCCAGAACTTTTTTCATCTTGCAGACGTCAAGCTCTGTATCTATTTAACAACTCTCACTGGATGTGGTGACTGACGCCTATAATCCCAGCACTTTGGGAGGCCGAGGTGGGCAGATCATCTGAGGTCAGGAGTTCGAGACCAGACTGGCCAACATGGCGAAATCCCCGTCTTTACTAAAAATACAAAAATTAGCTAGGCATGGTGGCACACACCTGTAATCCCAGGTACTTGGGAGGCCAGGCATGAGAATCCTTTGAACCTGGGAGGCAGAGGTTGCAGTGAGCTGAGATTGTGCCACTGCACTCCAGCCTGGGCAGCGGAGCAAGACTCCATCTCAAAAAAAACAAAAAAAAACCCCCACTCTTTCCCCCTTTCCCCATCCGTTGGAAACCACCGATCTACCTTCTGTCTCTATGAGTTTGACTACTCTGGGTACCTCATGTAAGTGGAATTATGCAGTGTTTGTCCTTTAGGGACTGGCTTGTTTTAGTTAGAATAATGTCTTCATGGTTCATCCGTGTTATATGATGTGCTAGACACTGGTTCTTAAGTAAGCGCTGGTTCTAATGGTGTGGTCCATAGCCACACTTTGGGAAACAGTGCATTGGGGGTAGAGTGAGTAGCTACGTGGGCTATCTAGAAAGAGGAGTAATGGCAGCTTGTCCCTAGTGGGATTTGTAGGGAGAAAAGAAATAGAAAATGAAGCACAAAGAAGAATGTTGTACAAGTGTTCCCTCTCATTCCAGGGAAAATTTCTCAAAATATTGAAAAATTTCTGTCCGTGATAGACTTGTAGTTGGAATTTGCATGACCAGCTTATAGCTTGTACATATGGTTCAGTTTTGTACATCTATTAATTTCAACCTGGGGCCGTCAAACTGCATTGTTAAGAACTACAGACTATTGGCTGGGCGAGGTGGCTCACACCTGTAATCCCAGTATTTTGGGAGGCCGAGGCGGGTGGATCACCTGAGTTTGGGAGTTGTAGACCAACGTGACCAACATGGAGAAACCCCATCTCTACTAAAAATACAAAAAATTAGCCGGGCGTGTTGGTGCATGCCTGCAATCCCAGCTATTTGGGAAGCTGAGGCAGGAAAATCGATTGAACCTGGGAGGCAGAGGTTGCAGTGAGCCGAGATTGCGCCGTTGCACTCCAGCCTGGGCAACAAGAGCAAAACTCTGTCTAAAAAAAAAAAAAAACTAGCCACTATTCTGACAAGAGCCGAGGAAACTCAGAGCTAACATTTAAAAAGAAAACTAGACTACTACTTCTGAAATTATTAGGAGTTACTGGTGAAGGACTTGCCCTCTCACCATAAACAGCTATAAAACTGGAAAACATACATGTGAAACAGTTGTAATCAGAATCAGAACAACAGGTAAGGTAGGACTGTGATCAGTGAGAGATAAGAAACAGAAGCAGTAATCCCTATGATTGCTTCAGCTTTTTGCCTGGAAGTACTTTTTAAATCCCACCCCCATCCCCCTTTTTCGAGACAGGAACTTGCTCTGTTACTTTGGCTGGAGTACAGTGGCTTGATCTCAGCTCATTGCAGCCTTGAACTCCCAGGCTCAAGCAATCCTGCCACCTCAGCCTCCCAAGTAGCTGGGACTACAGATGTACATCACCACGTCTGGATAATTTTTAGATTTTTTGTGGAGTAGGGATCTGGCTCTGTTGCCCAGGCTGGTCTCAAATTCCTGGACTCAGGTAGTCCTCCTGCCTCAGCCTCCCGAAGTGCTGGGATTACAGGTATAAGCCACTGCATCTGGCATATAAATCCCCTCGAGTCAGTTGGTGAATACTGATCTGCACATGTGCAGGGTGAAAGTCCATCAGACCGGACAGAAAATTACCAAGGAGCTATATGTTGAACAATTCCCAGAGTTTACACAGGGCTGTGAGAAGTTCAAGTTCCAACCATTCAGAATGGAAAGCCATAATTGAACATAAATGAAACGCAATAGAGACCCCAGAAAAGTCACCTTAGTTACCAGGTTAAACTAGCTCCAGGGAAAAGTTTTTAAAAACTGTCCAATAAAACAAGTCTCAGAAAGGTCAGTCTGATCTACAAGTTACTTAACAACATGGCAAAACAAAGTTTAACACTCGAAGACAATAGAATCTAAACACCCAAATTCAGTGTCCAGCATCTAATAAAAACAATTACCAGACTGGCAAAGAGGCAGGAAAAGCCACGCCATACCAAAAGAAAAACCAATCAGTAAGAAGAGATCCAGAAATGAAAGAGATAATGGAATTAGCAGAAAATGACTTTACGAGATATGAGGCCAGGCGTGGTGGACCAGCCTGGGCAGCATAGTGAAACCCCATCTGTACTTAAAAAAAAAAAAAAAGAAAAAAAACAGAAGAGATGTTATAAATATATGCGCAAGTATTTAAAGGGAAAGATGAGTATACAGGCAGAGAAATGGAAGATAGAAAGAACTGTGAAATTTCTTTCTTTTTTTTTTTTTTTTGAGACGGAGTCTCGCTCTGTCACCCAGGCTGGAGTGCAATGGCACGATCTTGGTTCACTGAAAGCTCCGCCCCCCAGGTTCAGGCCATTCTCCAGCCTCAGCTTCCCGTGTAGCTGGGACTACAGGTACTCGCCACCACGCCCGGCTAATTTTTTTGTATTTTTATTTTTAGTAGAGAGGGGGTTTCACCGTGTTAGCCAGGATGGTCTCGATCTCCTGACCTCGTGATCCACCCGCCTTGGCCTCCCAAAGTGCTGGGATTACAGGTGTGAGCCACCGCGCCTAGCCAGAACCGTAAAGTTTCTGTGGATGAAAATTTCAGTATCTGAAGTGAAAAACTGATTTTCTTGTGCAGATTAGTCCCTACATAAGAAAGGACCAGTTAACCTGAAGATGCTCTAATAGAGCTACAGAAACTGAAGCACAAAGAGGAACAGACTAGAAAGAGATAAAGAGTAGAACCTCAGAGAGCTGTGAGACAAGATTCAAGTAGTCTAAGTTACATGTAATTGGAGTCTGGGGGAAAGGGCAAGAAAAGAACGAGACCTATGGGCCAATTTCAGAGGCAGATAATTATCTGACAATGTCATGCCGATGAACATACAAGTAACTGAAGTCTCAGGAAGGGAGGGGCTGTGCTGGCAGTAAACAACTGGGAATTGATGTGAGAAAAAAACACTATTTACCATAATATCAAAAAATAGGAAATACTGAGGGACACATTTGACAAAAGATATCAAAACCTTAATACCAGAAACCACAAAACATTCCTAAGAAGATTTAAAGAAGACCTAAATAAATTAAAGAAGGCCTAAATAAATGGAGAATTTAAAGAAGACATGAATAAATATGTTATTGATGAGAAGACTCGTGTTGTTAAGGTAACAGTTTTGCTTTAAGTGCTAACCCTATGATTGCTATGTAGGCAATTGATATATTAATTGATCTCTAGATTTAAAGCCATCATATTGAAAATCCCAGCAGCCTTTTTTCTCAAATTAACAAATTATATCTAAAATTTACATGAAAATGCAAAGGACCTGGAAAAGCTAAGACAACATTGAGAAAAGAATAAGCTGGGGACTTAGACTACCTGATTTTAAGATTTATTATAGCTAGGCGTGGTGGTGCACACCTGCAGTCACAGCTCCTTGGGAGGTTGAGGCAGTAGGATCACTTGAGCCCAGGAGTTTTGGGCTGTAGTGTGTTAATGCCAGTTGGGTGTTTGCATTAAGTTCAGCATCAATGTGGTGACCTCCCATGAACAGAAGACTAACAGGTTACTTAGGGAAGGGTGAATTGACCCAGGTTGGAAATGGAACAGGTCAAAACTCCAGTGCTGATTAGTAGTGGAATCACACCTATGAAAAGCCACTGCTCTCTAGTCTGGGCAGCATAAGGAGACCCTGTCTCTTAAAAAAAAAAAAAAGAAAAAAATTATTATAAAGCTATAGTTATAGAGTGTTGTATTGGTGTAAAGATAAACATAATAAGTCAATAGAACAGAATGAAGAGTCCAGAATTAGACACATACCTATATAGTCAATTGATTTTTGGCAGATGAAATTCCAAGGTAGTTCAATAGGGGAAGGATAATCTTTTTAACACATGATGGTGGAACAGTTAGGTATGCATATGCACAAAGATGAACCTTGACCATTACCTATTACCACATACCATATTCAAAAGTTAACTCACTGTAGATCATAGGTCTAACTGTAAGAGTTAAAGCTATAAAAACTTCTAGAGGAAAGCATTGGAGACTATCTTAGTGACCCATGTTTTGGCAGTTTTTAAATGGGAGACAGAAGGCATGCACTAGGTAGAAAAATTAATCAATTGAGAATTTTATCTAAACCTAAAATATTTGATTCTCAAAAGATACTGACAGGGCTGGTGTGTGGTGGCTCATACCTGTAGTCCCAGCACTTTGGAAGGCTAAGGCAGGAGGGTTGCTTGGTCTATATAACAAGACATCATCTCTACTAAAAAAAGAAAAAGTTAGCTGGGCCTGGTGGTGTGTGCCTATGGTCACAGCTGCTTGGGAGGCTGAGGCAGGAGGATTGCGTGAGCTCAGGAGTTCGAGGCTGCACTGAGCCATAATCTTTCACTCCAGCCTGGAGGACAGAGCAAGACCTTGTCTGGTGGGAGTGGGGAGTGGTGGAAAGACACCGACAGAAATGGAAAGACGAGCCACAGACCAAGAGATGATATTGGCAAAACATACATCTGACAAAGGACTTTATCTAGAATATTTGATGAAGACCTCTTATAACTTAGTAAAAAGAAACAACTCAATACAAACAGGTAAAAGATTTGAACAGACACTTTACTAGAGAACTTTAATGAAGACACTTTACACTGCTGGTAGGAATGTAAAATGGCATAATCATGTTGGAAAACAGTTTATCAGTTTCATAAGATGTTAAGCATATAGTGAATATACATTTAGCTATTTCACTTCTAGAATTTACCATAAAGAAATGAAGAAATATGCCCATTCAGATACTTGTACATACACATACATAGTAGTTTTATTTGTAATAGCCAAAAGCTAGAGATACCCCAGATACCTATTAACAATTGAATGGATAAACAAATTATGGTATTTCCATACTATGGCATACTACTTAGCAGTAGAAAGAAGAAACCATTGATACATGCAGCAAGACCTGGATGAATCTAAAGAGAATTATGCTGAATGAGAGAAGTAAGACAAAAAAGGATATACATGATTCCATTTATGTAAAATTCTAGAAACTACAAACTTTAGGGACAAAATGCAAATCGGTGGTTGCCCAGGTACTGAGGGCAGGAGAGAAAGGAAACAATTACAGAGGAGCAAGAGGAAGCTTTTGGGTGTGATTGACATGTTTATTATCTTGATTGTGGTGATGGTTTTACACACACATTAAATGGTACACTTTAAGTGTATGTAGTTTACTGTATGAAAGTTACATATCAGTAAAGCTGTAAAATAAGTTGCTGAACACCAGTGATAAATTCTTAAAAACATTCAGAGAGAGGACAACCATTTTGGAAAACAGGTATTAAAATTTCTTTTAAATCACACCACCATCAGCTGCACTCCTTGGCATTTACCTAAGATAAATGAAAACATTAACTCGTGCAAGGACTTGTTACACAAATGTTCATAGCAGCTTTGTTTATAATTGCCCCAAATTAGAAGCAACAAAAATATTTATTACCAGATGAGTGGGTATATACTGATATATTCAAACAATGGAGTACAACTCAGCAATAAAAACAAACTATTGATACATATAACTTCAATGAACCTCAAAAATATGCTAAGGGAAAGAAGCCCTGTACAGAAGAGTACATACTGTGAGAGCCTGCTAATACGAAATTTTAGAACAGACAATCCACAGTAACGTACAGCAGATCAGTGGCTGCCTGAGGGTCTAGAGGTGGGGATAGTTTAACATCAAAGTGCGTAAGGGAACTTTTCTGGAGTAATAGAAATACTAAATCTTGTTTGTGGTAATAGGTTCACAGGTGTAAACATTTTTGAAAATGCATGAAAGTATAGACTTAAAATGCTAACTGTAGGCTGGGTACAGCGGTTCATGCCTGTAATCCCAGTACTTTAGGAGGCCAAGGTAGGTGGATCACCTGAGGTCATGAGTTCGAGACCAGCCTGGCCAACATGGTGAAACCCCCGTCTACTAAAAATACAAAAATTAAGTCGGGCGTGGTCGTGGGCGCCTATAATCCCAGCTACTTGGGAGGCTGAGTCAGGAGAATTGCTTGAACCTGGGAGGCAGAGGTTGCAGTGAGCCGAGATCGCGCCATGTCCGGCCTGGGCAACAAGAGCAAAACTCTGTCTCCAAAAAAAAAAAAAAAGTGCTAAATATAGAAAGCCATCTGCTTTGTAAGTGTACTGGTTGCCATCTTGTCCTCTTTCTACTGACAAGAAAGCATCAATAGGAGGTAGTGATTGGTTTGAGGGGGAAACAGTTTTTCCAGCAGTTTAGTCCTTAATCTGTGGCTTTTTAAGACCTCTGAGTTCCATGTTAGAATATTTTAATGTATCAGTATCTTTTTTTTTCTTTTTTTTTTTTTTTTTCTGAGACGGAGTTTTTGCTCTGTCGCCCAGGCTGGAGTGCAGTGGCACGATCTTGGCTCACTGCAAGCTCCACTTCCC
>NW_012115043.1:4726932-4766149 GCF_000951035.1 Colobus angolensis palliatus | reverse complement strand
TTTTTTTTTAGTAGAGGCGGTGTTTCACCATGTTAGCCAGGATGGTCTCAATCTCCTGACCTCGTGATCCGCCCACTTCGGCCTCCCAAAGTGCTGGGATTACAGGCGTGAGCCACGGCGCCCAGCCTAATGTATTAGTTTCTAGGAAATAGGAGTAGCCAAAAGGAGAGGAGGAATGAACATTTCTTAAGCACGGAGTTGTGTTCTAGGCTGCGATTGACATATGCAGTCTACCACTGTGGAAGGACGAGTGAGGTCAGTGTTGTAGGAGCATCTGGTGGAGTAAAGGCATCTCATCCTCTGTGAAATGGAGTCCGCATGCCTACTCAGAGGTTGCTGTGAGGATTAAGAAATTACATATGGATAACAACTGGCAAAGTGTTTTGCATATAGAAAGCTCTAACAATGCTAATTGCCTTCCCTGTTTCTTTATATGATTTATCAGGAAACTAAAAATCAGAGTGATTAAAACCTGAGCTTTGGTTTCTATATGTGTAAAATAGGAAGTTCATGTATTTGTCTCTCATTAACCTGTAAGTTTCTGCAAATCTGGGAACATGTCTAATTGCTGTATATGTATCTTCAGTCCTGAAGATGATAGTAGAAAACAGTTGTTCTTTGAAGGTCTGTTACATGGTTGGATGTATGATTGACTTGTGCCAGAACACACAGGAGTCACCTGGTGAAACTGGGCGAAGGACCCATGTCTCTTGCTCTTAATACAGTGTTTCTTTCTAGTCCTGTGTTTTTCTCTACTATGTACCTACTGTGGACCATGCCCTGTGTTTTTCAATGAAGAGCTCTAACTTTATTTCTGTTCCAAGGAGAGGGAGGTTTCAGCACATTCCTGGAACAACCAGCTTTCTTTTCCCTTCCGCCTAGTGCTGCCCCCACCATCTTAGGGCTTTCTTTTCTGACTTCACCAATTGTTGCTCTTTGGCATGAAGAGCTGCTTTGTGAGCCAGATGGGTCTCTGAACAGATGTCTTCAGTGGAGAGTTTACCACTTGCACAGCCAAGAAAGGGAAGTCACTAGAAGGACTTCTGTGTGGGCTGGCCTGGCTGCTCAGCATTTCAGACTCCTGTTGTTTACAAGTCTTCTGCAGAAGCCCTGGAAGAATTAACTGTAAGGCCTGGACTGTGGAATGGTACTTGTGCACAAGCAATTCCCGAGCAAGCAGCACAGTGAGTAAATGATTCCTGGAAACCTGAGTTCAGGTGAAAATGAGAGAGAGAAGTCTCCTTGTCCCTGCGTATGGGCTTCCTCATGGCCAGTTCTACCTCTGGTCTAAATATATTCTTCCCTGATGAAATTTCAACTTCATTTCTTCTTCTGTCCTTTAGGAAAAATACGGAAGAGTAAAGAGGTCTTTGCCTCAAATTTTTATTTGTTCTTATTTATTGATATTTATTTGCTGGAGATAGCTTAGTGTTTTTTTCTTTTTCTTTTTGAGACAGGGTCTCACTGTGGTGCCCAGACTTGGAGTGCAGTGGTGCAATCATGGCTCACTGCAGCCTTGGCCTCCTAGGCTAAAGCGATTCTCCTGCCTCAGCCTCCCGAAGTGCTGAGACTATAGGCATGAGCTGCTAGGCTACAGTTGATTATTTCAATTACTATTTGCTATGTAACGAGCCTCTAAAACTTAGTAGTTTAAAATAACAATTTATTACTTTACACAATTTATTACTTTTTCTTTGGGTTGGCAGGTCCTCTTTCCCCATCCTCTGTGAGGCTATAGCCCTGGTTTCTTCCAGTAGCAAGTGGGGGTAAACCCTAGTACTCAAGTACCCTTTAAGCCTCTGCTTATGTCACGTTTGTTCATGTCCTGTTGGCTAAAGCAAGCCGTGTGTTTCAAGCCAAGATTTAAAAAGTAGAGTGAAGTCTCCATCTCTTGTTGGGAGGAGCTATGAAATATGGTAGCCCATTTTTTTCCCCTCTGTCACAATGATAAAGTTGAAGGTTCAAATCGTGACTGTGCTACTTATTGTGTAACCTTGGATGACTCATTTAACTTCTCCAAACCTCAGGAAAATAGAGAAAACAGAACCTACCTAAAGGGTTGTGTGCAGATTAATTAACACATACAAAGCACTTAGAATAGTGCTTGACATGTAGTAGGCACTTAATACATTTTACCTGTTGCTTAGATAAATTGGTAGAGGTTTTTATGATTACCAGCAACAGAAACCAGCCTGACTTGGTTTAAGTTTCTTAAAACTTATTCATTAGAAGGATCCAAGGAAAGTTCAGAGAGTCCTTTGAAAAGCTGATCCTACAAACCACGGTAGGGAACCAAGGCTACTCTGGTTAGGAGGTTGGCTCACTCAGGCAGAAAAATAGCTCCCTGGCACACAACTGTAACAGTGCTATTGCTGCTGGGCCAACTGTCCTCTCCTAGCCTTGTTTAGGGGGTAGGCATGGGCTCAGTGACCTCCCAGATGGGTCCAGAGTCAGTGCCTCTGAAGCATCCACTCTCACCACAGTCATGCAGATATCAAGGGACACCATCTTCCCCTGCTCAGTGTTGGGGGCTAGTTGGTGGTCCCATTACCTAGTCCAGGTTGAAAGTGATTTCTGGGTGTGCCCTGCTCTAATTAAAACTAATGTACAAGGCCGGGCGCGGTGGCTCAAGCCTGTAATCCCAGCACTTTGGGAGGCTGAGACGGGTGGATCACAAGGTCAGGAGGTCGAGACCATCCTGGCTAACACAGTGAAACCCCGTCTGTACTAAAAAATATAAAAAGCTAGCCGGGCGAGGTGGCAGGCACCTGTAGTCCCAGCTACTCGGGAGGCTGAGGCAGGAGAATGGCGTGAACCCGGGAGGCGGAGCTTGCAGTGAGCGGAGATACAGCCACAGCACTCCAGCCTGGGTGACAGAGCGAGACGCCGTCTCAAAAAAAAAACCAAAAAACAAAAAAAACTAATGTACAAAAATAGTTGATAACAAAGGTGCTCTGGGGCCAATGTTTTGCTCTTTCAAAGCATTCACTGTAGGCAGGATTCTTCAAATACAAGTTTTCATAGAATCTTGAAAAAGGCAAGCAAATTACATCAATTTGATTCATACATTTCTTCTACAAAGTTTTAAGTGAGAAGTGCCTCGTGGTATTTTGAGGAAGGTTAGGTGTTTTCAGGTACCATTTAGTTACTGTTTTTCTACCGAGGTAGTAGCCTTTTGAACATTTTTCGGTTATTTTTCTTCAACTGGATGAGTATGTCCTGGTCCTAGTTTGGTACCTTGCCTTGGTTGTACACATGGTAGCTTTCCTACATTTCTAATGTGTCTGCAGCAGGTGGGGACACAAAGGCAAGCACGTTCTCACCCTCATTCCTGAAGTGATTTGTCTCTGCCATAATGGAGCAGGACTTCTTGGGCAGAGTAAGTTCAGCTTGGCTAGCTCAGCTGGTCCACTGTGATTTGTTCTGGTATTACACAGAACATTGCATTCTATTTCCCCTGGGTGTTCAAAGGGAGAAGCAATCTGTGCAGTTCAGCCTGGTGTATGTGATTTGTGAGCTGTTGATCGGGGTGGGTATAGAGCTGTCACCTCTTTGGGGAGTAAGTTTCTCTGAAATCTCTGGGTGACATTTTGACAGTCATAGGTAGGTACAGGTATATGCTCCTCGGTGTCTATTCGCCTGCCTCCTCACAGTCTTTTCCCCCGTCAAAGAGAAGTAATTCATTTTGTAAAATATTTATAGAATACCTGCCAAGTGCAAGGTACTAGGTGAATTACTCATTAGGCATAGAATGGGCTCATAAATGAATTGTGCCCTCCAGGAGCTGAGTCTAATGGGAAAGAGACATATCTGTAAATGAGTCTTGTATATTGTGGAACACAGCCAGTATCATTATTTTGTGCATGAATCACTACCCTGCCAACTTTCAAACAGAATCCGATGTTACATAGTGACATAGTTTATTAGTCAGAATTCTTGGGTGTGGCAGAAACCCAACTCAAGATTACTTAATCAGAAGAGGGGATGTATGGTTTGGGTCACCAAGAGGTCGGAAGGCAGGGATGAATATGAGGTTGAAATGATGGCCTCAGGTCACCTCTCAGCTTTGCTCATTCTTGTGTGGTCATCCTTTTCAGTCAGATTCTCTTCACTGGAGGCAGGATGGACCTCACTAGCCCCAGACACATCTAGTCCTTAGTACTGCCTATCCCAGAGAAAGTAATCCACCCACTCTTCCCAGCATCCGGATCAGCGCTTGAACCACTGATTGGCAAACTGCCTCTGCTTGGAGTGCTTGCCCATGCCTGGATCATTCACTGTGTCCAGGGGACTAGTGTTGCCTGGTGGGCCACCCTGGGTTATACACTCACCACTGTGGTACAACAGATGGCACCTCTTGGTGAACACCCTGGCAGAAACACTTGATGCTGGGGAGGAGTGTATCCCAAATGAAAAGGAGGGGCTTTGTTACCAGGAGATGGGGAGGATGAATGGGTGCTGAAAGCCAGCAAATTTTTTAAAAGTTTTCCCCCTACAAATTCTGTTAAGCATTGGGTCAGAAAGACAAAGCAGTAACATAGGATGAAAACACAAGCAGTTAACATAGGTGTGAGCAGACTGGTTCATGGGCCAAATGTGGCCTGTGTTTGTACGGCCTGCAGGCTAAGAATAGTTTTCAAAATTTTGTGACATGTAACAATTATACAAAATTCAGTTTATTATTATTTTTATTCTTTTGAGACCGAGTCTCTGTCACCCAGGCCAGAGTATAGTGGCATAATCTCGGCTCCCTGCAACCTCTGCCCCTCAGGTTCAAGATATTCTCGTGTCCCAGCCTCCTGAGTAGCGGGGATTACAAGCATGTACCACCACGCCTGCTAATTTTTTTGTATTTTTAGTGGAGACAGGGTTTTGCTATGTTGCCCAGCCTGATCTCAAACTCCTGGCTCAAGTGATCCACCCACCTTGGCTTCCCAAAGTGCTGGGATTACAGGCATGTGCCACTGTGCCCAGCCGGAAATTCAGATTATTGTGTCCGTAAATAAATTTTATTGGATCACAGCCATGCTTGTGTAAATGTTGTCTGTGGCTGCTTTTGTGCTGTAATGGTAAATTTGAGTAGTTACTTGTGAAAGAGGTGACTGTGTGCCCTCAAAACCAAAAATATTTACTCTCTGGTCCTTTACAGAAAAAGCTTCCTAACCAAAAGGGGAAGGAGAATACCTTGACAGAGGAAGCTTTAGAATTTAAGCACAAAATTGGGCTTTTAAGCACAAAACTATGGTGGCTGTAGCCTGTAATCCCAGCACTTTGGGAGACCAAGGCGGATGGATCACCTCATGTCAGGGGTTCGAGACCAGCCTGGCCAATGTGGTGAAACTGTCTCTACTAAAAATACAAAAAATAAGCCAGGCATGGTGGCAGACGCCTGTAATCCCAGCTACTCAGGATCCTGAGGCAGGAGAATCGCTTGAACCCAGGAGGCAGAGGTTGCAGTGAGCCGAGATTGTGTCACTGCACTCCAGCCTGGGTAACAAGAGCAAGACTCCATCTCAGAAAAAAAAAAAAAAAGAATTTAAACACAAAACTAAACTTTTAAATGCGTCAGTTTTAAGTTCTCAAGGAAAACATGATAGGTGACATGGGTAGGAGAGAGGATTATTTTTCCTGATGCCGGAGCTCTGAAAATAATTAGCTGCCACAATTTATATTGAGTCTTTTCATCCGAAGCTGAACCAAGTAGGTAGTTGTGTGAGTTAAAAAGGGTTGGAGGTGGAGAGGGTGCTAGGATACTGCTCTCTTTCATGCTATTTAAAGCAATAATTTGCATTGCCACCCTGCCATTCTTAACCTGCTCTAATTATCAAGGCCTTATTTTGACTAAGACACTGAAAAAGCATTGCATGATTTAGATCAATACACAGTTCATCCAACTTGAGCCTGTGAATTATTTCTGCCTTGAAGTTGTTAGCTGATAAAGATCAATAAATGCTAAGAACAGTTTTAAATTATACCTCAACTTGTTTTTCTTTTCCTTCTATCTGATAAAACCATGTGTAAGCTAGATTTTTAAATTTTACGTATTTATGTATGACATGTATGTATGTATGTATAAATGAATGAATGACAGGTCTCGCTGTGTCGCCCAGGCTGGAATGTGGTGGTGCGATCATGGCTCACTGAATCCTCAACCTCCCCGGCTCAAGCGATCCTCTCACCTCAGCCTTCTGAGTAGCTAGGACTACAGATGTGTGCCATCATGCCTGGCTAATTTAAAAAATTTTCTTTTGTAGAGATGGGGTCTCTCTCTGTTGCCCAGGTTGGTCTTGAACTCCTGGGCTCAAGTAATCCACCTGTCTGGGCCTTCCTAAGTGTGGGATTACAGGTGTGATCCACTGTGTTCAGCCTCCAGCTTAGATTTTTGAGGGGTACATAGTCCACTGTAATTGGATGTCTCTCTTCAGAGCCAGAGTAGCTTATTATACCTTGGGGCCATCCTGCTTGGAGTATGCCTCAAAAGTGTTCCTTTATTCCCTAGGTTAGAGAGTTATGTAAAAACAGGGCTGTCAGGTCAGAATGAGATTTAGGGCTTCTGCAGAGCCTATATGAAAGTGTTTTTGGGCCGGGCGCGGTGGCTCACACCTGTAATTCCAGCACTTTGGGATTACAAGGTGGGTGGATCATGAGGTCAGGAGATAGAGACCATCCTGGCCAACACAGTGAAACCCTGTCTCTACTAAAAATTAGCCGGGCATGGTGGCATGTGTCCGTAATCCCAGCTACTCATGAGGCTAAGGCAGGAGAATCACTTGAACCTGGGAGTCAGAGGTTGCAAAGAGCCAAGATTGTTACTGCACTCCAGCCTGGCAACAGAACGAGACTAGTCTCAAAAAAAAAAAAGAAGTGTTTTGGGGCTGGGCACGGTGGCTCACGTCTGTAATTCCAGCACTTTGGGAGGCCAAGATAGGCAGACCACTTGAGGTCAGGAGTTCGAAAACAGCCTGACCAACATGGTGAAACCCTGTCTCTACTAAAAATACAAAAAAATTAGCTGGGCGTGGTGGCAGGCACCTGTAATCCCAGTTACTTGGGAGACTGAGGCAGGAGAATCGCTTGAACCTGGGAGGCGGAGGTTGCAGGGAGCCAAGATCACGCCACTGCACTCCAGTCTGGATGACAGAGCAAGACACCATCTCAAAAAAAAAAAAAAAAGGGTTTTGTATCCTTTTCTTGGGGAGAGCTAGGAGGCTCCAAAGCATCTTACGGTGTCCCAGTGACAGCCTCCAGCAAATGGGGTCTTCAGCAACGGTCAGTATTGCAACCTCTAAATTCTTCCTCTCCATTCAGACTTGTTGGCACTGATAGCATGATCTGAAGTGGCTTGTTTGGTTTTGTTTTGTTGTTTTATAAGCTGTTTGTAGCAGACTCACATGTAATGATTTGAGTAGTTTCTTCTGCAATTTTTACAAGGAACTATGCTGCCTCTGCCAGGCATCCCTGAGCAGAAATCAGAGTGGCCCCTGCTTCCACCATCCTGAGGCTACACACAGGGTTCTGTTCTGAGCACGGTGCCTATCTGTGTATGACAAAGGACTGTTGTCTGATCCTTGAAACACAGAAGGTTGCCCGTGGTATTCACAAGGTGTTCCTGGCTACATCTCTCTTCCTTTGCCCATCACACCCATCCCATAGCTGTGTGGCTGACACAGGAAGGGATTCCTTTTGACCATGTCTAGACTGCCCTGCCTTAAAGATGGAGGGAGACAGAGTGGCCCATTAGTAGTGGAGAATTCAGTATGCTGGTCTCTTGGTTAGAAATGTGAGTCTCGTTTTATTTAGAACTATTTCATCTGCTAGATTCACAGTGATAGATTATAGCTCTAGGTAAGTTTGTCTCTTCGCTCCTCAAGAGAGGCTTAGATCTCTTAGGGAAGCATGGAGGAGATGGTATTTGAGCTGAGCTGTGAAGCATAGGTAGAAGTTATATATGTGGCAGGGTCAGGGAAAGGAATTCCAGGTAGAGGGAAGCATGAATCATGGCATAGAGGCAGGAAAACACAGACGTGTTTTTACAGGAAATAGCAAGTGGTTCAAGTTATCTAGAACAAAGGGTTCCTGATGGCAAGGGGTGAGAATTAAAGTAAGAAATAATTGAAGCAGTGAGGAGGGTCTTCACTGCCGTGTTCAGGAAATGGATTTTATCATGGGCAACGAAAAGCAGTGGAATGATCCTGCACAGAGAAGTGAGATGCGCTGTGCTTTAAGGAAGAGGACTCTACTGTTATGGCTAAGGTGAGCGGGAGAGGGGAGAGGTTAATTAGGAGACCGTTTTGCTATGGGCCAGTGAGAGATAAGGGGGGTCTGAGTTAGTATAGTAGCAGAGTGAAGGGACAGGAGGGAGACAGATGGGAGAGAGGTGGTACAAAGGGCACGGACTGGTGTGGGAAGATGGGTAGGGGAGTAGCAGGGAGACTTGGCCATGGCCCTTCCTGGGGTGGTTGTGGTGGGAAGGAGCCTGAGGCCCATGACCGTTCCCCAGGGCTGTACCTGGAGAACTGTGTCCTCCTCCTCCTCCTCAGATCACAAAGCCTCATTTCTAATGGAAACCTGAGGCCGGGGCTGCCCTTTCCTAAGTTACAGATTACTTCCTCAGGAGGATCCCAGCCCTAAGAGAGCTGGTTTGATTTGGAAATCTGGACACATAGGGATGAAACTCAGAGTGAATTTTATTAACCACTACCCAAAGCAAGATAGAACTTAGCTCATGATGCCCGACACCATAGAGCAACAAGAGTAGGCCGGGCACAGTGGCTCACGCCTGTAATCTCAGCACTTTGGGAGGCCGAGGGAGGTGGATCATGGGAGGGCAGGAGTTTGAAACCAGCCTGGCCAGCATGGCGAAACCCCATCTCAACTAAAAATACAAAAATTAGCCGGGCCTGGTGGTGGGTGCCTGTAATCCCAGCAGGCTTAGGCACAACACTTGTTTGAACCCGGGAGATGGAGGTTGCAGTGAGTCAAGATTGCGTCACTGCACTCCAGCCTGAGTGACACAGCGAGACTCTGTCTATAAATAAATAAATAATAAAATAATAGAGTCTAGTGATATAGCTCGGTTTGAGGGTGGGAACCAGCATAAGGCTTGATAAGACCAAACTAATTAGAAACAAACACGATGGAATTTTCTTTTTTCATTTGAAAAAACATTTCAAAGTTTACTGTTGGAGGTAAGTGCTTACCACCCTCTGAAGTGTGTGCAGGGCTGTCATTAGGTGGTGGTAACAGGCACCAAATCCCTAAGGAGCTGCTACCCACCAAGTGACCTCAGAGCCACTGTGTCCTCTCCCTTTACTTTTCTGTCTGTGCATAGAATCTTAGGGAAGTTTCCTTCTAGCCTGGCTATTGACTTCATGGGTGATCCTGGCAGAGTTGTTTATTCTGAATCTTACCTTCTTTTAAAGGTAATCTCAATTCCTTTTCCGCCTCCTGGAACTGTCCTCAGGATCAGATGAAACTCTGAGCAAGTGTTGTGTAATAGCATTGAAGTTATGGCATTTAAAAGCACATTGTGCATATACAATGCTGGACTCCAAAGAGGCAGAAGAGATAGTTCCTATCCTCTTAGAGCTGTGAGTCCTAGTTGGAAAAGCAAGACTGTATTTTAAAAGTGAGATGAAAGGTTTATGGGTGGATTAACACATGAGGTCTGGGATTTGCCTTAGGACATTCCATTCCTTCCCACTCTGCAAAGAAAGCTGGGGGTTATAATGAAATAAGATTGGGGCCGGGCACAGTGACTCACACCTGTAATCCCAGCACTTTGGGAGCTGAGGTGGGTGGATCACCTGAGGTCAGGAGTTCGAGAATAGCCTGGCCAACATGGTGAAACCCCATCTCTACTAAAAATACAAAAATTAGTTGGGCGTGGTGGCACATGCCTGTAGTCCTAGCTACTCGGGAGGCTGAGACAGAATTGCTTGAACCCGGGAGGTGGAGGTTGCAGCGAGCCAAAATCGCACCAGTGCACTCCACCCTGGGCAACAGAGCAAGACTCTGTCTCAAAAAAGAAAAAAAAAAAAGATTGGTAAAAAAAATGGATTATTTTTGAATATGGATGATGGGTACATGGTTATTGTCTACTTTTGTGAATATTTAGATTTTTCAGAAAAAAAATTGGCTAAAAGAAAGTAGCATATATACTGACATAACAAGCGACATACATGATAAAAAACCTCAAGGATTGCAAGGAGAGGGACTCTTGTGGGTGGACAGCTGTCAGGCGAGGCTTTCACAGAGGAGCTCGGAGCTGGGCTTTGTTTCAGTGAGGATTCTTGGTTACATGTAACAGAAACCAACTTGAGCCGGTGTAAACAGAACAGGTGACTTCCTTATAGGGATCCAGGGGGCCCTTAGGGAACGTGAGGGCCAGATGTAGTCAGTGCTCAGGAAGGGATGGGACAAGAACAGGGACCAGAAAGCCATTGGAATTCTAGGCAGCCTTCCTGCTTATTCTGCGTGCTCTGCACTTGTTTCTTTGCTTTGTCCACAGGGCAGGAGGAAGACACCACCCCTCAGCAACCAGTGTGTAACAGGTCCATCCCAGACACAGCCCAGATTCAACCTGACCCTCTTAGCACAATTCCCAAGTCTCTGAGTAATCCACCAAAACTTACATAGTGTACATTGTTGGTGGGGCTCCTTCCTGTAATGAAGGGAGGTAATTAGGGGGATACATCTGAATTAGGCAGCCTTCCCTTCTCCCTCATTTGTCTGAATCAGACTGGAAGGACAGTAGGATATACGTGAAGAGAAGATATCTTGATTGAACAGTAAGTGCTTCAGAGTCAAACATGAAGGGAATATTTATGGAACAGTATAGAGTCTCCTGGCACTGAGGGGGTGTGAACCCCAAATATCTGAGACTGGTCTCAGTTAATTTAGAAAGTTTGTTTTGCCTAGGTGGAGGATGCATGCCCGTGACACAACCTCAGGAGGTCCTGACGACATGTGCCCAAGGTGGTCAGGGAAGGGGTTTTAAAATTAATTTTTGAAATGGAGTCTCGCTCTTGTCGCCCAAGCTGGAGTACAGTGATGCAGTCCTGGCTCACAGCAACCTCCACCTCCTGGGTTCAAGCGATTCTCCTGTGTCAGCCTCCCGAGTAGCCGGGATTACAGGCGCCTGCCACTACGCCTGGCTAATTTCTTGTATTTTTAGTAGAAACGGGGTTTCACCATGTTAGCCAGGCTGGTCTCGAATTCCTGACCTCTGGTGATGCGCCTGCTTCGGCCTCCCAAAGTGCTTGGATTACAGGTGTGAGCCACTGTGCCTGGCCAGAGGTTGGTTTTATACATTTTAGGGAGTCACGAGACATCAATCATTATATGTAAGATGTACACTGGTTCTGTCCGGAAAGGCAGGACTGCTGAAAGCAGGGAGGGGGCTTTCAGGTCACATGTAGCTGAGAGACAAATGGTTGTTTTCTTTTGAGTTTCTGATTAGCCTCTCCAGAGGAGGCAATCAGATACACATTTATCTCAGTGACTTTGAATAGAATGGGAGGCAGGTTCGCCGGAAACAGTTCCCATCTTGACTTTTCCCTTTAGCTTAGTGATTTTTGGGGACCCCAAGATTTATTTTCTTTCACATTTCTCCCCTTTTTAAAAACTTTTGAGAAAACGTTTTATAAGAAAATGAATCTTTTATCTCAGGTTTCATCGGATCTCTCACGGCTAGGACAGTTTATTCCTAAACAGGTAGGTCCCAAGTTACTAGGAAAGCTCATTTTTACAGGTTATGGTCTCATGTCCTGTGACAAGAAAATAGGGGGAGAAAGGGAGAAAAACTACAATAAACAGAATAATAATCCTGGAAAAGTGATATAGGGCACATTATTCTGAAGTCCATACAGGTATGAAAGTGGCTTATGTATGCTGTTATTTTCTTTTGAAGTTGTCTAGCTTCAGTTCACAGGGCTTTAAGAAAGCACAGCTTAGTTTTCAGTAATTTCACATTAGGAAAAATGGGAAAAAGGAAAAGAAAAAAAATTGAAAACATTTTGTTTTTGTTTTGAGACGAAGTTTTGCTCTTGTTGCCCAGGCTGGAGTGCAGTGGCGCGATCTTGGCTCACTGCCTTCCGGAGTCAAGCGATTATCCTCCCTCAGCCTTCCCGAGTAGCTGGGATTACAGGCGTGCGCCAACACGCCCGGCTAATTTTGTATTTTTAGTAGAGACTGGGTTTCTCCATGTTGAGTCAGGCTGTGGTCTCGAACTCTCGACCTCAGCTGATCCACCCACCTCAGCCTCCCAAAGTGCTGGGATTAGAGGCATGAGCCACCGTGCCTGGCCAAAAACACTGTTTTACAGACTTGTAGCCAGGAAAAATTAGAATTAAGTCCAAACTGTAAAAAATGATAAAAGTTGAAAAACTAGGTAAGACTAGAATCTAGCTGGGCACAGCGGCTCACACCTATAATCCCAGCACTTTGGGAGGTAGAGGTGGGTGGATTACCTGAGGTCAGGAGTTCGAGACCAGCCTGGCCAACAGATGGCCAACCCCATCTCTACCAAAAATCCAAAAAAAAATTAGCCGGGCATGGTGGCACATGCCTGCAAACTCAGCTACTTGGGAGGCTGAGGCAGGAGAATCCTTGAACCTGGGAGGCGGAGGTTGCAGAGAACCGAGATTGTGCCACTGTAACAGGACAAGCCGCAGACAAAACCCCTCAGACACTGAATTAAAGAAGGAAGGGCTTTATTCGGCTGGGAGCCGATCGATTTGAGCAAGCAGCCGGTACATGACTGGGGGTTGCATGCACCGGTAATCAGATAGGAACAGAACAGGACAGGGATTTTCACAGTGCTTTTCTATACACTGTTTGTAATCTATAGATAACACAACCGATTAGGTCCGGGTCGATCTTTAACTTCGAGGCGCAGGGTGTGGCGCCGGGCTGCCTGCTTGTGGATTTCATTTCTGCCTTTTAGTTTTTACTTCTTCTTTCTTTGGAGGCAGAAATTGGGCATAAGACAATACGACGGGTGGTCTCCTCCCTTACCACCGCACTCCACCCTGGGCAACAAGAGTGAAACTCCGTCTCAAGAAAAACAACAACAACAACAAACTGTACTATAGTTTTTGAAACGGATTTTTTCTCTCTCCACTTTCCCGTTTTTACTAAAGACAAATCATGGTAGGACCAATTTGCTTTATTATACTTGGGCATATTATTTCTATAAAGTGCAGTAAGAATAACTATTTTTCACATAGGCTTTTAAAATTGGCCTTGATGAAACTTTGCTCTGTAGAAGGACTCTCATATAAGACTTTTTAAAAGCTAAGCCCAGCCATAGATTTGTACCATCAAATACATACGAGTTGGGTGAATTCATCTCCTCTTGATGTCCCAAGATAACTTGGGGCTCCTGGGCCTATCAGAAAGTGACATTCTTTACTTATCACAGGCCATGATCCCTGTACAGGGACTGTGTAGACAAGGTATGAGACCAGTTTTCCCAAGGGACTTTTTATTGGCTCTATAAGTCAAGTTGGATTCCTTAAAGGAAAGCACACCATTCTAGTCAAAACCTTGGTAAAATAACCAGTTTCTCCAATCGTGTCCTGTTTCAAATGAAAACAGATTTTTTTGCACTTACGCTGATAACTGTATTGCTGTAAGTTAAGAATACTCCCACATAGTTTCCAAATTCTGGAGAAATCGGGTGGAGAGAAGTATCCTTCAATTTTTTTTCATGGGCGTTTGTATACTTTATTGTTAAAACCTGTCCAGGTGTGGTGGCTCATGTCTGTAATCACAGCACTTTGGGAGGCTGAGGTGGGTGGATCATTTGAGGTCAGGAGTTCAAGACCAGCCTGGCAAACATGGTGAAACCCCGTCTCTACTAAAAATACAAAAAATTTGCTGGGCGTGGTGGTGTGTGCCTGTAGTCCCAGCTACTCAGGAGTCTGAGACCGAAGAATCACTTGAACCCTGAAGGTGGAGGTTGCAATGAACTGAGATCATGCCACTGCACTCCAGCCTGGGCAACAAAGCGAGACTGCATCTCAAAAAACAAATTGTTAAAACCTGTCAATAGCTCAAAAGAAAAGTTTCCTTGACTCTGAAAAAGAACACAAAGAATCAGCAGCATTTTAAGCAAAAAATAAAAAGATTACTTCAGTCTCCTGTAAGTTCAGTTCATGCAGCTAATTCCTATTCTGCTTGATATTCATGAACATTTCAGCTCTCCATGAGTCATGAAAGTTTTTCCTCTGTTTTGATGTCACAGCCTTTAAAGTTATCAGAAACCTGTATTCAAGAGCACCTGTTAGAATTTTATAGTTGATTATAAAACCACCTTTTAAAGAGAAACCGCAGGGCCGGGCATAGTGTATCACCTGAGGTCAGGAGTTCGAGACCAGCTGGCCAACGTTGTGAAAGCCCATCTCTACGGAAATACAAGAAATTAGTCTGGCATGGTGGTGAGCACCTGTAATCCCTGCTACTCGGGAGGCTGAGGTAGGAAAATTGCTTGAACCCAGGAGGCAGAGGTTGCAGTGAGCCAAGATCGTGCCATTGCACTCCAGCCTGGGCAACAAGAGCAAAACTCCATCTCAAAAAGAAGAAAAAGAGAAACTGTCATTGCAAAATTATAACTGAGACAGTGAAAAAGATCTGACCTAACTAACTCCATCTTGCTTCTAATCTCCAAGCTGTCCTTGTTTATTCCTGGGCATAGACAGTACTAACTTTGGGAGGAACTTAGTTTATAGGTGAGCTTTGAAACAAAGATGATAACAGCCCTTTCCCCAAACAAACCCCCTTCCTGCCTGGGGAGTAGGCTGCCTAAAGCCACATGATTAGAAGTTATGGTTGTTTTACTAAATACTTCAAGACTTAGCTATTTTCACTAAACCAATATCAGTGTCTTATCAATATTTACAGAAGCAAAGATTTTTCTTTTTTTTTTTTTTTACGAAGTCTGGCTCTGTCAGTCAGGCTAGAGTGCAGTGACATGATCTCAGCTCACTGCAACCTGTGCCTCCTGGGTTCAAATGATTCTCCTCCCTCAGCTTTCTGAGTAACTGGGATTACAGGTGCCTGCCACCACGCCCAACTAATTTTTGTATTTTTAGTAGAGATAGGGTTTTACCATGTTGGTCAGTCTGGCCTTGAACTTCTGACCTCAAGTGATCTACCTGTCTTGGCCTCCCAAAGTGCTGGAATTACAGGCATGAGCCACCGCACCTGGTGGCTCACAAGCAAAGATCGTCCTGTTTTGGGCTGGTTTTATAGTTTTGTAACCCCTATGCCAAATTTTGACACCTTATAGTATTTGGCAGGGATACGTATGAAATTTCTTGGTCAAAAAATGCAAACAAAAATGTACCCTGGCTATTTTTAAGGCATTTCTAATAGTAAGTACTTTACCAACAATCTTAAAGGTAGCTTATCTATTAAAGATTTTACTTGAGCCATGTAAACTTGAGAAACATTTGACTAGTCTTTCATTTTCTGATAAAGTATTTGATTTGTGCTTTATTTTTCCTTAAGCCAATTAATTAGAGCTGTTTTATACATTTTTTAGTAGTAAATCATTGTGTGCACAACACATAAATACATGGACATATTAGCCATACCAATAAAAGTACATCTTAAAGGTAAGACAGACGTCCTTTTTTTTTCCCCCTTCTGTCAGACTTGCAAACTCTTGATAACCTGTTTCATTATGCTTGGCAGTTGTCAGCTAAATAGCTCCTAATTCTGTGTATTGAAGGACACAACTCTAACGTGAAAAATCCGATAGCAAAATTTACATCATAAAGTACAGAGGAAAACTCTGGTGCAGAGGAAGGTTAAGGGTGGATGCCAAATCAAACATACAATTATAGAAATCTATCATAGGATTGTATAAGGAGACCAATTTATTTAGATAGGTACTACCTATCTTAACTGGATCTCTGAGCTCTGGGTAGAGCCCACACTGAATCCTGGGTCTCCAAAAAGGAGGCTAGACCACATGATGCTTTTAAAAAAATTGTTTTTGGCCAGGTGCAGTGCCTCATGCCTGTAATCCCAGCACTTTGGGAGGCCGAGGTGGGTGGATCACGAGGTCAGGAGTTCAAGACCAGCCTGACCAACATGATGAAACCCTATCTCTACTAAAAATACAAAAATTAGATGGGCATGGTGGTGGGTGCCTGTAATCCCAGCTACTTGGGAGGCTGAGGCAGGAGAATCGCTTTAACCCAGGATGGCGGAGGTTGCAGTGAGCCAAGACCGTGCCACTGTGCTCCAGCATGGGAACAGAGCAAGACTCCATCTAAAAAAAAAAAAAGAAGAAAAAGAAAAGAAAAATTTGTTTTTGGCTGGGCACAGTGGCTCACGCCTGTAATCCCAACACTTTGGGAAGCTGAGGTGGGCGGATCACGAGGTCAGCAGTTTGAGACCAGCCTGGCCAACGTGGTGAAAACCCGTCTCCACTGAAAATACAACAATTAGCCAGGCATGGTGGCAGGCACCTGTAACCCCAGCTACTCCGGAGGCTGAGGCAGGAGAATCGCTTGAACCCAGGAGGCGGAGGTTGCAGTGAGCCAAGACCGCGCCATTGCACTCCAGCCTGGACAACCGAGCGAGACTCCGTCTCAAAAAAAAAAAAATTTTGTTTTTAAACAAAGACATTTCTAGTGTCTAAACTACACTCTTAAAAACCCAAGAGTAGCCTCTGTTGCAATAACTATTTTAGTCAGAAAATCAGGTAACACAATACAAAAGCAGTTTAATAGCTGAGAGGAACTTGTTTGTTTACAATCTTGGGGATCCATAAGAAAAAGCAGGTTTCTCCCCCAAAGGGAGTCTGGTGCCTTCTTTGTTTTCTTTAAGGAACTCCAGGCTATTATAAATTATTTTAGGTTTCTCATGCAGCAGAGGGTGCAAGAGAAAGGAGAGAGAGCAGAAGTCAATGAAGAAAACAGAATTCTGTCAACTGAGAAGAAAAATTTGTCTCAAAAAAAGACAAGGTCCTAGACAGAGAAAAAACAAACCCAAAACATAAAGTCCTTTTAAAGACACACACACACACATACACACACACATCTTGGACGTTAGCTTTTCATTAAGCTGACTTTTAACCATTGAGCTCCTTTAAAAAAATCTGTTTAGATCTCATTGCCGTATTTCTGCTTGGACAAATTTTTGCTATTTCAGAAGTACCAAATATCAAACCTTTCAGAAAGGGCTTGATTTAGGAACCAAACCTAGGCTGTCATGAAAAAAAGAAAGCGGAACTTTAGGTATGGAACTGCAACCTGAGGTGACAGCCATTATCGTTCCTTTTTTTTTCTTTTCTTTTGCTGGCCATTTTTCTCCCCCCACCATGCCACTTTTTTTTTGCTTGTTTTTTTGTAGGAATTTAGCCACTTCAGAGGCCTCATTCCCCATAATTTGGAAAAGAAACAGTAAAGTAAAACAAAACACACAACCTATACAAGTACTGAGAGCTTTCATGATAAGGAGAAAATAAGACCAGCTGGTTGTTAATCTTAACTGTAGCCAAGACAAACCCTAATTCAGTTACTTAGGGATGGGTTTCATGCTGAAGACTGCCCTCTACCATCCTAGAAGCAGAAAGAGACTCAAACTTGCCCTCCCTGTTGGAAGCAAGCTCAGAACTCTAAAGGAGTTACTTGCCTTCCATTGTCACGGAACCAGGAAAACTTGCCTTCCTTGTGTTGGAAGTAAGTAAAACTAAAAAAAAAAAAAAAAAGGAGTTGTACAGCAAAAAAAACTTTAGACCCCTCCCGGATTTTGGGAGATCAGGGATTCTCTGGAGGAGGTGCTTCCAGGCCTCAGCAAATGGTCCAGTTGGTTTGAGCCATAAAGATAGCTCAAGCTGGTACCAGGCACCAATGGGAGATTTGTCAAAGGTCAGGGGCACCTCCACTCAGAATCCCTTTGTGGTTACCAAAACGTGAACCCTGAATAACTGAGACAGGTCTCAGTTAATTTAGAAGGTTTATTTTGCCAAAGTTGAGGACCCTGTGACACAGCCCCAGGAGGTCCTGATGACATGTGCCCAAGGTGGTCCAAGCACAGGTTGGTTTTATACATTTTAGGGAGACATGAGACATCAGTATATATAAGATGTTCCTTGGTTCTGTTGGGAATGGCAGGACAACTGGAAGCAGGGAGGGGGCTTCGAGGTCACAGGTAGGTGAGAGACAAACAGTTGGATTCTTTTGAGTTTCTGGTTAGCCTTTGCAAAGGAGGCAATCAGATAAGCATTTATCTCAGCAGAGGGATGACTTTGAATAGAATGAGAGGCAGGTTTGCCCTGAGCAGTTCCCAGCTTGACTTCCCTTTAGCTTAGTGATTTTTGGGGCCCCAAGATTTCTTTTCTTTTCACAGGTGCTGTGTTAGGTAGAAGCCAGGCTGAGAAGGAATCTGATTCCTTATATTGGTTGTATTTTTTTTTCTGAAATGTTAGCTTTTATTTTCCCTCCAAGCTGCAAGAGCCATTGAACTCTAACTTCTGTGCTTCTCACATTTAAAGCCTCCTGATTTGAGTACTTAGTACCTACCAGACATTAGCAGGTAGGAGTTAACTATTCCCACCTGACAGTCAAGGAAGGGCTCAGAGAGGTTCTGGAACTGGGCTGGGGCCACAGAGCTAGTAGATGATAGAGCTAGGATTCAAACCCAAATCTGCCTAACTCCAGATCTAGGTTAGTGGTGCTGTTTCCACACCACACTAAACGACCTACTTAATAATGAAATTTATGATGCCAGCTGATGGTAAGAATCACTGGCTGTTAAGATTCTTGGTTGCTAGTGAACTTGAATTAGCTCAAACAATAAAGATGATTTTTTGTTTTGTTTTGTTTTGTATCAGCTAACCAAACTCCAGAAAGGATAGGAATACAGCTGGCCTGATGGATAATTGTATCCAGGGGCTCAAATTATACTTTGATTAAAATGTACTTTAAAAAGATGCTGTTAGCTACTGGGCACGGTGGCTCACGCCTGTAATCCCAGCACTTTAGGAGGCCCAGGCGGGCAGATCACAAGGTCAAGAGATTGAAACCAGTCTGGCCAACATGGTGAAACCCCGTCTCTACTAAAAATACAAAAATTAGCTGGGCCTGGTGTCAGGCGCCTGTAGTCCCAGCTACTCAGGAGGCTGAGGCAGGAGAATCGGTTGAACCTGGGAGGCGGAGGTTGCATTGAGTTGAGAGTGTGCCATTGCAATTCAGCCTGGCAACAGAGCGAGACTCTGTCTCAAAAAAAAAAAAAAAGATGCTGTTAGCTAGCCTGGCCAACATGGCGAAACACCATCTTTACTAAAAAATACAAAAATTAGCTGGGCATCGTGGCAGGTGCCTGTAGTCCCAGCTATTTGGGAGGCTGAGGCAGGGAGAATTGCTTGAACCTGGGAAGCAGAGGATGTAGTGAGCTGAGATCATGCTGCTGCACTCCAGCCTGGGCGACAGAGTGAGACTTTGTCTCAAAAAAAAAAAAAAAAAAAAAACTGTTAGATCTCTCCCTCTCACTTGTTTCCCTTTCGATGTTGGCTTTCTTCTCTCGGGCCAGCTGTCTACCAGATGGAACCGTGGCTTCCTGCTTTACAGTTTTGTTATCAGAAGAATTTTCTCACTTCAATTAGAAAGTTCTGAGCGAGGACTCCCGATTGGACTCCTAGGGGTCATGTGCCCAGACCTATGAGATCACCATGGCCAGGGGATAGGGAGCTATGAGTGGCCCAGCCTAGGTCAGGGGGCTGCCCTGTAGCCAGGGACAAGTTTCTCTGATCGTTAGTCTCCACCTAAAGCTGCATTTGCCCCAAAGAAGTATGTGTGATGGGGAGACAAGGAATGCCTGACATCTGTGTTTAAATCGTCAAACACATTCTTCTAAGTCTTTCCGTTAGGGGTTATCCCAAGCTAGAAATAACTGGTGAGTAGTTTCCTGACCTTTTTTCCAGACCTTTTTTGGTGAATTATGTTAAGCTGTGACCCAGGCACAAATGGGCAGGCCGTACTTTGGTGGAGCAGGGTCACGTAAATATGGTGACATTACTAGAAATTCTTTCCTACTCATTGTTTAATAATGAACAGAACTCTGGCCTGTCTTCTTTTGTCATTGTTTTAACACCCACCTCACTACCTCCCACCTCTCTTGCTGAACAAAATTAGCCTTCAGCAGGTCAAAACAGATTTTTAGCTAATTTCCGTTGCTTGAATAGCATATGAGAAGTACTCAAGTTAGCCAAGTTTGTTCTCTTGCCTGTAGGTGGTTGATTGGCTTTGTGATACATTGTGTATCAGCTCTTCTGAGGTAGCCCAAGTAATCTGGTGGGGGGGAAATATGCTGTTTTCATGTTATTTTGTGACCTTTGGCAAGAGATTTTATCCTCCAGCCCCAATTTCTACCTCTGTAAACTAGGGCTATTCTGCCAAATATTATGAAGGGTCATTGAAAACGAGAGATCAGGCTGGGCATAGTGGCTCACAATTGTAATCCCAGCACTTTGGGAGGCTGAGGCAGTAGGCTCGCTTGGGCCCAGGGGTTTGAGACCAGCTTGGGCAAAGCAGGGAGACCCTGTGTACCAAAAACAGAAACAGTTACTTGGACATGGTGGCGTGCACTGAAGTGGGAGGATCGCTTGAGCCTAGGAGGTCGAGGCTGTAGTGAGCCATGATCGTATCACTGCACTTCAGCAAAAAAAAAAAAAAAAAAAAAAAAAAAAAGTGCTGTCAGGGAATCTGGGATTCATAAGCATTTCCCTTGACTGCTCTTCTTTCCTTTCTTTCTCCTTTTATTACACCTCTCTTCTCTCTCTAACCCCCTATACCTTTTACTCTGGCTTTTGTTACATTCTGTATTAAAATTTTAGATTATTTTATGTTATTTTACTTTTTTGAGACAAAGTCTCACTGTCACCCAGGCTGGAGTGCAGTGGCACGATCTCAGCTCACTGCAACCTCTGCTTCCTGGGTTCAATCAGTTCTCATGCCTCAGCCTCCCGAGTAGCTGGGACTACCGGTGCACACCACCATGCCTGGATAATTTTTTTTTGGTATTTTTAGTAGCGTTTTGCCATGGTGCCCAGCCTGGTCTCGAACTCCTGGCCTCTAGCAGTTCACCCACCTTAGCCTCTTGAAGTGCTGGGATTATAGGCCTGAGCCGCCATGCCCGGCCTAAAAATTTAGATAATTTATTGGAATGTTGTGTGCTAATGAAAAGCAAATCCTAAACTCCTGCAACATCATCCTGTGTTTAATGTCAGGGTTTATGGGCCCTCTGGGTCAGAGGATGAGCAGTGAATTGGCAGAGAGGAGTGTAGGGAGGGTAGAGAAGGAAAGCATTTCAAAACTAATGAGGCTTGGAAGGGAAGGAAGAAAAGAAAATGCAGTTGCTGGGCTTGGTTGTAAAAATCTTGAAAGTGAGGGAGATAAACTTGAAAGTGGTTCCTGCTGCTAGCACGTTTCTTGCAGTTGGCCTTGTCAAGAAGGGATAATAGGCTGGAGCTGAGAAAGAAGCATCGTGCTCACTCGCTAAACTGGAGTGGAGAATTATTCTCTCCTTACTGAATTTCAGGGATTTCAGCCTGTCCCAAGTTAAATCCTTGTTCCCAGAAGTAAAGCTCGTTACATCTGTAATGTGAGTGATTCCTTCCCCAGCCACAGCTCAATAAGGGCTCTTCTGAAACTTTGGAGTACAGCTTCTTATGGGTTGTCTGGGCCCTGATTTTCTAGATCCTGGAGAGAATGCTCCCTCAGGGGTCTGAGTTCTAATTCTAACCCTAGGCCCTATCGTTAGCTACCTGTGCCACCCTGACAGGTGACGCCTCCCTACTCTGGGCCTCAGTGTTTCTCATCTGTGTGCAGTGGTTTATAATGCTTACCTCATAGTGTTACTGTAAGGATTAAAGAAGATAGTGTGTTTGAACTGGGGAGGCAGAGGTTGCAGTGAGCCGAGATCATGCCACTGCACTCTAGCCTGGGTGACAGAGTAAGACTTTGTCTGAAAAAACAAAACAAAAACACCCCCAAAGAAACAAAAACAGAGGCTAGTATATTTAAAAGGCCTGCCATAGCAGGTGTTCCATAAACCAGAGCTGCTGTAGGATCTTTGTAGGCCTGCTAGGCTCACCTGCACCTCATTCTCACACCTAGTCTCCCAGCTGCATCCTGGCTTTTTTTCCAGTGCTCCTGGGGAAGGAAATTTGGGTGGGGGAGAAGAGGTTACGGGTAATGGCTAATTGAAGAGTTGGGGATTTTCTCTGAATTTAATTATCTCTGCTACTTAACTAGCTCCCCCAGGCCATGGATGGCTGGAGGGGCTCTGTAGAGGGTGCAATTTGACTCATCCAGTCAGCTCCCTTTCTGTTTCTTCATCTTCAGTGGGGAGAGTTATTAAGGCTCTGCCAAGGATACTAAGAAGAGGTCATTTGAAGCCTAAAGTCGCCTTTTAAAAAAATCATTTGCCTTTTTTTTTTTTTTAATCCTTTAACTGTTGCTTATCTACTTTTAGATTCAGCCTTTGTCACAGATGAGGAAGAATGCAGCTTCCCTGTGTCACTCTGCTTGCTTCTCAGCAGCCCCTCACTCCTTCCTTCCACCTCTTCTCTCTCTTTTTTTTTTTTTTTTTTTTTAGAGGGAGTCTTGCTCTGTCACGCAGGCTGGAGTGCAGTTGCATGATCTCAGCTCACTGCAAGCTCCGCCTTCCAGGTTCAGGCCATTCTCCTGCCTCGGCCTCCCAAGTAGCTGGGACTACAGGCACCTGCAACCACGCCTGGCTAATTTTTTATATTTTTAGTAGAGATGGGGTTTCACCATGTTAGCCAGGACAGTCTCGATCTCCTGACCTTGTGATCCACCCGCCTCGGCCTTCCAAAGTGCTGGGATTACAGGTGTGAGCCACTGCGCCCAGCGCTACCTCTTCTCTTTCTTTCGGGCTCCCCACTTCCACCCCTCCTCTGCCTTTCTCTTCCTCCAGGCCCCATCGTCTTCCATCTTGCCTTAGGGAATTAAGCTGCTTTTAATATTAGCCTAAACTAAACAAAATGAAGGTATTAGGATATAGTGGAAACACATAGAAGGCTGAGATTCACCTTGATTCATCTGCCTGCCAGGGCGTTGTCAGCTACTCAGGCTATCATCCAATGGGTGGCACCCATCCCACCTAGTTGGAAGAATTTAGAACTAGTCCACGGGGCCTTGACCACATCTTCATCTTTGCCTTTACACGTGCACGTGTTCTTGTCATTTGTTGGATTCTGTCTCCCCTGATGGTGACAATCCCTGTGTCCTTTTTACTCATAGCTCAGTGCAGATACTCTGTTTCTAGAATAAACAAATGACTCCCTAAATTGTTTTATCCAAACACCTTATTTTAGAGGGGTAGAAAATACTTAATAGTTAAACTTCAAAATATGTGCTCTTGAGGGAAAAATCAGGAGGCTTTGAATAGTGTTATTTTGGGACAGAAAATACCAGAGAAGAAAATACTTTCTGAGTTTTTCATAAAACCTCCTTGTTCATTTTTGAGGAAGGAGGGGTTACCCATACTCATTGTCACAGAAGCTGAGCAGAATTGGGGTTATTAGATCTCAGCCTCCTGTGGGATTCCTAGGGAAGCTTATGAGCCTGGGAGCCTACTGGGTGATTGATGCTTCCTCCAGAATGCGGCCTGGCCCACCAGCTTCTGGGAGCCCTCTCAGCATCACCTTTCGGTTAACAAAGGATCAGAAAGAGAACCCAAGGCCCAGAGGTGGCCTCATTAAGTAGAGAAGGACTGGGCCTGTGATTTGAATGTTTGAGGGCTCTGCTAGGAGAATGTGAGAGGAAGCCCAGTTAATCCTCCCAGGACTCCAGGAGCAGGGCATTATCCCAAGTTGAGAAGGAGATTTGGAAGAACTAGGCACCTAGGAGTAGAGGTGACAGGGTGATTTGAAAGGACTACTTGTTAGATGCAAGGACCAGCACAAGAGAAGGCGAGACTCTTACGCAGGGGCAGTTAGAGAGGCAGACCAGCCGCAACCAGGAGAAAGTGGATGTGAAGATGTGTTGTGCTGTGAAGTTGGAGAGGAAAGGAAGAAACAGTGAAGGGCATGGAAACCTGGGCAGTGGGGCTTGGGAGTGTGCTCTGAGGCAGAGGAGAGCCATGGCAGGCTCTGCGCAGGGGCTGTCCCGCTGGAGGAGTGCCGGTTTCTGTGCAGGCAGGTGGAGGGAGAAGATGCTGGAGACAGGAACAGTGTGTGAAGGGCCTGGCTATTGTGGAAAGCAAGTGTGGGGTGCTGAGGGAGGTCAAGAAATGAACTCTCTCTGGACTTGTCTGCCATCATGTACCTCTCTTCTGTCCCCAGAGAAGAGCTAGTCTTGGGTGTGGCAGGCGCAGGGACAAGAGGGATGTCCTAGCCTGGCGGCTCCAGCAGCGTGCTCTGGGGTTCAGTGATCTCATGTGCCCAGGTTTCCAGGTGGCTTCTTGTGAGGCCCTCTAGGATCTGGCTCCCAGGACCAATGTGGTCCAGCAGTGAAAAGCCTCTTAGAATTTCCCTTCTGTTCCTCTCCAACCCCTTGCATCTCTGCTGCCTCCTAGGCAGTATTGTTTCCTGGAACGGGTGGGAGAAGCTGGAGCTCTCAGCCAGGGATGGCGGCAAGCTGTGTTATGTAAGTTTGAAAAAGGGAGGCTTGCTTGCCATGTGAATAGAGATCGGATACAAGGACAGCTAGATGCAGCACAGTCATGCCTGAGCAGTAGCTGCAGCCTGAAGAGAGGTGTCTGAGCCAGCAGAGGAAGAAGCTGCTGGCCTGCGTGGAGGAGACTGTGTTCTTGTGGGGAAGGAGAGGTGTCTGGTTCTCTGAACCGCTGATCTGGGAGGGCAGCCTGTGAAGCAGTCATTCTCTATTCCTATAACATGGTGTGCTGCTCATATGCCACGCCTTATTACATCGATCCTGGTCTGTGATGGTATGAGAGCCGCCATTGTAACTGTTTCATTCATGGCAAACCATGGCCCAGAAAAGTCAAGTGACTTGCTCGGGGCTGCGTGGAGAGTGAGCGGCAGGGTCAGGATTTGACACAGGGCTTCTGTCTCACTAGCCAGTGCTACTCTTTTACTCTAAAACAGGCCTAACAGGTCATGCCTAAGCAGCCCATGGGAAGAGTGTGGGCCGGGTGAGGGAGCCTGATGCCATGTGGCCTGGCATGGATGAGAGGCAATGGCACCGGGTGGGAGGTGTGGAAGAGGGCTTGTGTTGGAGCGCCTTGGTGTGCCTCCCCAACAGGCGCTGTCAACCCCTTACCCTTCTCAGTCTCGTTCCATTCTCAGCATCATTTTCCAAATCCTGAGCTCCTGACCTCCAGAGGCCAGGCACCTGACGCCTGTCCTCTGAGGGGCCATGGGCATGGTGGGATGAGGAGGTACAACTCCAACAACAACTGCTGGACTCATGCCTCAGCTGAAGTGTTTGTGGGCCCTGTCCTAACACTAGGCCCAGGGAAAGAACAGAGCTCGTCCCTCTCCTCCCGAAGTTCAGAATCTCCCCGTGGTTCTCTGAGATGCTGCGTGGCTCACTCCCTCTCTCTGTTCACATAGTTGCTCAAGTGTCCTCTCCTCACAGGGCCATTCCTTCCACCCTGTCATGGCAGTACCCCCCTTACTCTCTCTGCCCTCACAGGGTTTTGTTAATTTTTTTGAGACGGAGTTTCACTCTATTGCTCAGGCTGGAGTGCAGTGGCACGATCTTGGCTCACTGCAACTTCCACCTCCTGGGTTCAAGCGATTCTTCTGCCTCAGCCTCCTGAGTAGCTGGGATTACAGGCTTGTGCTATCACACCCAGCCAATTTTTGTATTTTTAGTAAAGACAGGGTTTTACCATGCTGACCTCAAACGATGCGCCTACCTCAACCTCCCAAAATGCTGGGATTACAGGTGTAAGCCACCATGCCCGGCTGGGTTTTATATTTTTCTTTGTGCCACTGAAGACCACCTGATGTTACACATTTGTTCATTGATTGATTTATTGTCTGTCTCCTCTCACTAAAATTGAAGCTTCATGACAGTGGGGGACTTGATCAGTTTCTTGCCTGCTGTCTGGTGCCCACACAGAGCCCACAGGTAAGGTAGCAGGTGCTCAGTGGACAGTAGGTGGCAACCGTTAGACCATGGCAGCAGGGTGGGTAGAAGAGGACAGGTGTTAAGTGTCAGAGGGCCTGGGATCTGCTTTCAGCTTTACCCAGTTTTTGCTGTGTGACTTTGAACAAGTTGCTGGATCTCTTGGGCCTTAGCCTTTTTTTTTTTTTTTTTTTCCTTGGAGACAGAGTCTCACTCTGTCACCCAGGCTGGGGTGCACTGGCATGATCTTGGCTCACTGCAACCTCTGCTTCCTGGGTTCAAATGATTCTCCTGCCTCAGCCTCTTGAATAGCTAGGGGTTACAGGCATGCGCCACCACGCCCGGCTAATTTTTGTATCTTTATTAGAGACAAGGTTTCACCATGTTGGCCAGGCTGGTCTTGAACTCCTGACCTCAGGTGATCCTCCTGTCTCGGCCTCCCAAAGTGCTGGGATTACAGGCATGAGGCACCGCCGGCTTTTGTTTTTCAGTTTGTCCTTGGAAAGATACTTAAATAGACCTGTTTGAATCTGTTTAAGAATAAATAGCCGGCCATGGTGACTCGCACCTATCCTCCCAGCTGCTTGGGAGGCTGAGGCAGGAGTATTGCTTGAGCCCAGGAGTTCAAGCCCAACCTAGGCAATTTAGTGAGACTCTGTGTCTAAAAAAAAATAATAATAAATAAATGCATTCATATAACACAGTGTTGAAGGGAAAAATAATGAAACATTAGTAGTGACTCTGCTGAGTTGTATTATAGGAGGTTTGGATTTTTTCTGTGATTTTCTAGATGTCCTATGTGGTGTCTATATTATGACTATTAAGGATTTCCCTAGACATGGTCTGCCCTCAAAGTGAGTCTCATTGTTTGCTGATGTCTGCTCCACAAAGCCCTGCTCCAGGGGCCTTCACCGAGTCCCAGCCTTGGTTTTCTCACTTATAAATGAGGATAATTGACTCGGGTCTATGCACTTTACAGGACACTTGTATGAATCAGAGGATACAGTGGGGAAAAAAAAGTTTGGAAATTTAGGTCTCTGCAAACTAAGGGCCAGTGTACTGGTGTTTGTGACAGCGACCGGATGGGGTGATGATAAGAGTGCAAGGAAGGGGGATGGGGACATTGTTTTGCCTCTGAGGAGCAGCTTTAAGCCCTCTCACGTTCCAGCGCCAGGTAGCAAGGGGTTCCCCTTGACTGGCAGGGTAGGTGTAGCTGTGTAGGCTGTTAGGTGAGTGACTCCAGTGGAATGGAATCATCACTCAGCTCCCACACCTGCCACACATACTCATAAGAAAAAGACCCACATGCTCTGTGCCTGGTGCAGAGGTCTAGAATGGGAATTCCCGCCAAACCCTGTCCTCTTCTAGCCTGTGTAGCCTCAGCAAGCAGACAGGTTTTGTTGGTTTTTTTTCTGCCTCCTTCATAATCCAACCATAGATAGTATGTCTTACCAGTATGAGTGGTTGAAGCAACAGACTTTGAAATCCTGACTGTTCATGATAACGGACTCCTTCCTGTGGGTCATCTGGCCAAGTCTGCGTTCTCAGAGTGGAAATTGACTGTCTTTCTATTCTACTTCTAAAGCAGCTGCTCATTTCATCTCCTGACAGTTGCTTCTTGAACTCGGAACAAGGGGTCTTGGTATATAGCGTTTGCAAGCCAAGGGCTGCCTGATGGCGGACGGGGATATTGTCCTGGGACTCAGGGTCAGGGCTGGTCTGTGTGGAATGCTGACCCTTCTCTTCCCCAATCTACCTGTGTCAATTCCTTCCTTTTCTATTTTCTCTTCCTTGCAGATGTCAAGCCCTCCAACATCCTAGTCAACTCCCGTGGGGAGATCAAGCTCTGTGACTTTGGGGTCAGCGGGCAGCTCATCGACTCCATGGCCAACTCCTTCGTGGGCACAAGGTCCTACATGTCGGTATGAACAGAAGTTTCCATTGCTTGAGCTTCTTGTACGGTCAGGGATAGGAGCCCAGTGGGTATCTTTCCTGTGGAGCCAGAGTCTTGTGCTGGGTGGGGGACAAGAAGTGAGGGAGGAGGCACAGTGGTCCTCCCTGAGGAGATGAAGTTGAATGGGAAGATGGTCTTGGTCTTTCTTAGGCCTTGGAGCATAACTGGGATATTGGGGCCTTGACTCACTGAGAGGATTGTGCAGCTCCAGAATGCAGCTTTTCATTCTGAAGGATTGTGAGCTCCAGCTCCCCTCTGGGCATCTCTACATGATCGTCTTTAGATCCACAAATCCAGGATGCTCAGATATGACCCACCCCAAACTACCTCACCTCCTCCTTTTCTCTTAGCAGTAAATAGACAGCATCATCTCCCTGGTTTCCCAAGGTAGAAACCTGAGCATTGGCTTTTAATGTGCCTTCTCAGCAGCCCATCCTTTCAGTATCTTGTAGCTCCCAACTCCTGAGAGTCTGTTCAGAATTGTCCAGCCTCTTTTCTCCCTCCTCACTATGTCTGTCAGTCATTTACTCCTCCCTCTAACTGCAGCACACCTGGAGCCCTCACCAGAGTCTCTCCTCCATTTCCGCCAACACCCTGTGTTGGGGGTCTTTCCTACTGCTCCCAGCTCTGCTGGCTCCCACTGTCACCAGAGTGCTGTGTGGGGCTATCCTCACACCATAGCAGCACCAGCATGTTCTCTTCCCTCCTCCATACCTCCGGTTCCTTGGGACAGGGACAAGGTGTCTCTCTTGTCCCTAGTGCCTGGCGTGGGGCCTGGCATGTGGTAAGTGTTCAGGGAATGCTTGGCAAGTGGGTAGATGTTTAGTTGGCTGAGTGGGAGGGTACATGGATAGCACATTTCTGAGAATGATTCGGAAAGGTGGAAACGTGAGTCTGGGCCAGTGCTGAAGTGTGGCAGAGTGGAGAAGCGTTGGAGTGAGTAGGCAGTCTTTACAGAAGTGGCAGGGAGTGCAGGCCCACGTGGAAGGGGATAGGCGCAGAGGCTCATATCTTAACTTGTACAAAGCGTTTTATGTGTTCTCTGTCAAAGCATATATCATGTCCCTGGAAGGTCTCATTTGAGCCATGTGGTTGTCCCAGGAAATAAAGATTATTGTTCCCATTTTAGAGGTGAGGAAGTCTAGATTCAGGGAGGTTAAGCAACCTGCCTACTTAACCTTGCTGAGCTAGGATTGAAAGCTAGCTGCCCCCTTGCCAGGCAGATGCCCTTTGCACAGCACACCCTCATTTGCTTCTTAGGGAGGATTTGGCACCTGTGCCCAGATCCCAGTGTGAACACATCTTCATTCCTTCTTGCTGGCACCTACCCCCCACTGTGACTCCAGCCACTGTCAACATCTCTCACCTGGCACTGACCCACATCCCCACCCCTCCACTCCAGTGATCCACAGTGGAACTCTTTCTCTGTCATCTCCTTATTGTTTCTTCCCTAAATGTCTAATAACTGAGCAGCTGGCATCCTGGGCCATTTGACTGCCAACTCTCAAGTTCAAAATCCATTAACAGGCCCTAGGAGTTACCGGTCAGGGGTTTAATGGTTTGGGTTTTTGTGGTTATATGGTCAGTTCCAAAATAGTCCAGTGTTAGTGAAAAATGCTACAGGAGAAGTTAATGTCTAAATGAATATACTATGGCCAGAATAAATATTTTTTCGGTAGGGTTCTTGAAATACATGTGCTATTTCAAATAATGCTCATTAAAAATAATGCTTTTACATAGTACTGTATACATTTTTTCTCTTTGGCTCTTCCCACCAATATCAACCAATATTTGTACAGCATTTTACAACATCTGACATACATTTTCACTTGATCTTCTTAGTAACCCTAAGTAGAGTTTTCTTATGTCATTGTTACTGTCATTTTCATCAGCAGCAGCTGACCCCCCCCTCACCTTTTTTTTTCCGACACGGTGTTTTCGCTCTTCTTGCCCAGGCTGGAGTGTGGTGGCGTGATTTCGGCTCACTGCAAACTCTGCCTCCCGGGTTCAAATGATCTCCTGCCTCAGCTTCCCAAGTAGCTGGAATTACAGGCATGCACCACCACGTCCAGCTAATTTTTGTATTTTTAGTAGAGACAGGGTTTCGCTATGTTGACCAGGCTGGTCTCGAACTCCTGATCTCATGTGATCCTCCTGCCTCAGCCTCCCAAAGTGCTGGGATTACAGGTGTGAGCCACTGCGCCCTGGCCCAGCAGCAGCCCCATTTTATAGATGAGGCTGATAGTCAGGATCCTTTAGCTTGTAAGTCCCGGAACTGGGATTTCAGTCTCAGGCCCACTCACCCAAGATCTTTTGTTCTATATATCCACGGCACACCTCGTTCCCAACCTGCGTTCCACAAGCTTCATGTTTCACATTCAGTGATAAGATGAGCCACTCATGCTGGGCTTCGGACAGGCTGCCCTGTGCGTGTAAGACTGTGGCCAAGCTGGGTAAAGCTGGAACCACAGGCTGAAGTGGCAGCCAGGGCCCAGCCGATTACATGTGGTCTGTCAGTTTAGGCTAGATTATAGGAGAGAGAGAGCAGGGATGAGGGGTCAAAGCCACAGAAGCCAGCTAGGATTTGGTAAACACAATGTTTGGGGGTAGGTGGAAGACCAAATTCAAGAGGTTAGTGGAGCTCTTGAAACAAGATATGAACTATTGAGAAGGGACAGAAGAGAAAATGCATTAGCAGACCCAGGGGTCCATGTTAGGTCAGGTATTTGTAACTGTCTGTCTCTCCTGCAGCCAGAAAGACTCCAGGGGACTCATTACTCTGTGCAGTCAGACATCTGGAGCATGGGACTGTCTCTGGTAGAGATGGCGGTTGGGAGGTATCCCATCCCTCCTCCAGATGCCAAGGAGCTGGAGCTGATGTTTGGGTGCCAAGTGGAGGGAGATGCGGCTGAGACCCCACCCAGGCCAAGGACCCCCGGGCGGCCCCTTAGCTGTGAGTAGCCTGGTGTGTCCCCATCTTGGACTATGTGTTGGGGGGGGTCCCTTACTTTCAGGGGTTTCTGGAGGGCTGATTCTCTGTACATTCTGCCAAGACTGATTTCTCTGTCCCTGGATGCCAGGCTAGGGCTAGGAGGAAGCAGCAAGGGTCTCCAGGTGGGTGTTGTTATTACCAACTACTTCCTACCATTTGTTGAGTACGTACTATGTTCTAGGTACTGCACTTCGGACTTTATATACATTATTTAACCTTTTGTATTATTTTTATTATTAAGGGTCTTGCTGTGTTGCCCAGTGCAGTGGCTAGTCACAGTCTTCAACTCCTGGGCTCAAGCAGTCTTCCTCCCTCAGCCTCCAGAGTAGCTGGGACTACAGGCTATATAATTTATCTGGGGGGTTGGGAGGGAAGGGGCTCACTCTGTCTGGAGTGCAGTGACACGATCACAGCTCACTGCAGCCTTAACCTCCTAGGCCCAAGTGATCGTCCTACCTCAGCCTCCTGAGTAACTGGGACCACAGTCACATGCCACCATGCCCAGCTAGGTTGTTTTTTATTTTGTAGAGACATCGTCTCCTTATGTTGCTCAGGTTAGTCTCTAACTTTAGGGCTCAAGCAATCCTCCTGCCTCAGCCTCCCAAAGTGCTGCGATTACAGGCATGATCCACCATGCCTGGCTTCTAATTTGTGGGGTTTTTTTGTTTTTTTTTTTTGATACTGGGTCTTGCTCTGTCACTCAGGGTGGAGTGCACTGGTGCAATCATGGCTTACTACAGCCTTGACCTCTTGGGCTCAAGTGATCCTTCTGCCTCAGCCTCCTGAGTACCTGAGACCACAGGCGTGCGCCACCGTGCCACCATGCCTGGCTAGTTTTTTGGTTTTTTTTTTTGAGATGGAGTCTCACTCTTGTTGCCCAGACTGAAGTGCAGTAGCATGATCTCGGCTCACTGCAACCTCCGTCTCCCGGGCTCAAGCGATTCTCCTGCCTCAGCCTCCCGAGTAGCTGGGATTACAGGTGTGTGCCACCATACCTGGCTAAGTTTTTGTATTTTTAGTAGAGATGGCATTTCTCCACGTTGGTCAGGCTGGTCTGGAACTCCCGACCCTCAGGTGATCCGCCCCCCTCAGACTCCCAAAGTGCTGGAATTACAGGCGTGAGCCACCGCGCCCGGCATGCCTGGCTAATTTTTTAAATTTTTTGTATACATGAGGTCTCGCTATGTTGACTAGGTTGGTCTGGAACTCCTGGGCTCAAGTGATCGTCCTGCCTTGGCCTCCCAAAGTGTTGGGATTGTAGGCGTACTGCGTTCTAATTTTTTAATCATGACTTTTGGTAGTTTTTTTTTTTATTATTGAGATAGAATTCACATAAGACAAAATTCACATTTTAAAGTATGTAGTTCAGTGGTTTTTAGTGTATTGTTCCATGTTGTCCAGCCATCACCACTGTCTCATTCTGGAACATTTTCATTACCCCAGAAAGAAACCCCATCTCCCACTCCCCCTCGCCTGATCCGCTGACAACCACTAATCTACTTTGTGTCCATGGATTTGCCTAGCATTATAGAATTTTAATAGCATTTCATTTGTGAATATGATTATAATCTCCATTTTAAAGATGAGGAAACTGAGGCACAGGGCCCTTGTCAAGGCCACATAGACTTGTAAGTGGCCAAGTCTGACTCCCAAGATGATAAACACTGTGCAGTACCACCTGCCTCTCTGCATGTGAATATTGGAAAGTAAACCTGGTACTCAGGGAATAGCCTGACCTAGCCAACTGTTTTTTATGTAGCTCCATGTCTGGCCAAGGATACCTGCCCTGTACCTCCATGAGGTCCACATGAGAGAGAGCTTGTATGAAGGGGAAAGCAGAGGGGGCTAGGGGTAGCTGATGTCAGGTCATTGGTGGGGCTGGTGGCTGTGGCCTCTGAGGCTGGCCTGTGACTCTAGGAGACAAAAGGAATAAACGCAAGTTCATGGAGAATTAAAACTAAGTCCTTTAGTTATTTAGCTGCTATCTCATTTGTGCCTCTCTCACTAGAAGGAAAGGGGAAAGGACAGACATAATTATTATGTCTCTGCTTTACAAAACTCAGAACTTTGGCTCAGCAATGAACTGATTTGCCAAAGGTTATGAACTTAAGATGTGGCAGAGCCCAGATTTGTACCCTGCCTTTGCTGGTCCCCTCTGTGTTCAAGCCTTATCTGTGGATGTTTAATTTTTATTGTCCATGACCCTGTTCTGGTCCCAGGGATCCATACCCAACCCCTTGCCTCATATTAACAAGTAATCTGGGCCGGGCGTGGTGGCTCAAGCCTGTAATCCCAGCACTTTGGGAGGCCGAGACGGGCGGATCACAAGGTCAGGAGATCGAGACCATCCTATCTAACACTGTGAAACCCCGTCTCTACTAAAAAATACAAAAAAAACTAGCCGGGTGAGGTGGCAGGCGCCTGTAGTCCCAGCTACTCGGGAGGCTGAGGCAGGAGAATGGCGTGAACCCGGGAGGCGGAGCTTGCAGTGAGCTGAGGTCCGGCCACTGCACTCCAGCCTGGGCGACAGAGCGAGACTCCGTCTCAAAAGGAAAAAAAAAAAAAAAAACAAGTAATCTGTTTCTGAGAAGTATTTTTTCTTTTTATAAAATTTGTAGCATATGGAATGGACAGCCGACCTCCCATGGCAATTTTTGAGTTGTTGGATTACATAGTCAACGAGGTAAGTACTGCCTGGTTTCCTTCACCTTGGAATTTACTTGCTCATCTTAAGAAAACACCCAGATCCTGGGCGCGGTGACTCACGCCTGTAATCCCAGCAGTTTGGGAGGCTGAGGCAGTTGGATCAGCTGATGAGGTAAGGAGTTTGAGACCAGCCTGGCCAACAGGGCAAAACCCCATCTGTACTAAAAATATGAAAATTAACTGGGCATGGTGGTGCACGTCTGTAGTCCCAGCTACTCGGGAGGCTGAGGCATGAGAATTGCTTGAACCTGGGAGGCAGAGGTTGGCTCTGAAAAAACAAAAACCAAAAAACATCCCTGTCACAGGTTCAGTCTACTAGAGTTTAATATACCTCTCTTTACTGTATGCACAGCTTTATACTAAGCACCACGGGCTGCAGAAAAGCAGTTTCAGGATCAGATCATTGCTGCTTAAAGATAATGAGGGAGGCAGAGTATGTTGCATTTGTAGGAGTCAGAAAAAAAGCTATCTATCCTCTACTGCTGTGGACCTAAGCTGGGTGGTTCTGTGTGGTAGTCGTATTAAGGGAAGGGATATCTGAGGTTAGATATACCATTGCTGGTCTCCTAGCACGCACTGCTCTCTTCCAAATTTTCACATTAATTTCCCATGTGGTTCTCCCAAGCATTGCTGAGGTAGGCCAAATTGGTTCCTTTTCAAACAGGTGAGGAAATTGAGCCTCCAAGATGAAAAGTAGCCCACGTCATTCCCACCCAGTGCTCTTTCTTCCTCACCACCTCCCACCTCCCATTCTTACCTCCTAGGAGGCTTGGCTGCATGTCAGTTGATCCACTGCAGCCTCTGCTGACACACAGCCCCTCTGTTGCCTAGCTCTTTCCTGTTCAGAAGGAATGGATGCTGCCTCTGGAGGCCAAGCTGTTGGTCTCCTCTCTCCCTTGAATAGTCCCTTGATTCCCTCAGCAGCAGGGAGTCTGCAGTGTAGGGCTTGCTCTGGGTCACTGTTCTAAGAGCTGAGTTCTAGTCCCCACCTCAGATCAGACTGACATGGCCCTCAGAGGAAGAGCACTAGGTTGGGCTTTGTGGTGGTGGGCATCAGTGTCTCATTTTTAATCTCAAATTAAAAATGAGATTTGGGGCTGTACATCAGAGCAGTGACATCATGGACATTATGTCTGTGGGTCAGCACCTCCCAAAGAAGCTACACGCAGCTCGCAGCCCGGGTGTGTAAGTGGGCCCACATTTCCTGGACTGCATGGAACACCGTGCGCCCAGTGCTCCAGGGCCTTGTAGTGTATAGCGCTGCATGATCGCTATGGGGATCTGACAGCAGCCTCGCTGCTGGAGTGTGCAGGTAACATTCTTCCAGACCCAGCCCTGTCAGTTAGTTTCATCAACTTTGCACTGCCTCTCTAGGGCTCAGAAAAGGGATTTTTAAAAACCGGTTTGCTTCTGCAGGTGCTGTCAGACCTGGGCCAGCCTGGTGGTTTGCACGTGCCCCTAGCTGTTGCTGCCAGTAAATTGCTGGTTACGTTTCCATGTCGCACTCCAAGATTTACCATTGTAGAGCTTCAGAGCTTGAAAGGGTCCCTGAGATCATTAGGCCCAACCTCTTCATGTCAGAAGAGTAAACTGAGGCTCAGAGAGGAACAGTGGTTAGTTCAAAATCACCAGACAAGTGAGTGGACTTGACTTGGTCCCAGTTCTAAGTGTGCTATTTGAGACCAGTGGTTCCAACATGGTTACCCAAAAGGCAGCATTGGCCTTCCACCTGTGCCTTTCCTTGACTGGATGAGAGTAGGACTGCCTTTGGACGGCAGAGAAGACTTTAAAAAAATAGCACTGGCTGGCAGGAGGGGTGGGATGGGGAGAGGAGATGGCTGGAGCAAGGAGCCAGGCATTTTTCTTATCTCAACATGTGTTTGCAGCCTCCTCCAAAATTGCCCAGTGGAGTTTTCAGTCTGGAATTTCAAGATTTTGTGAATAAATGGTAAGTTGGCTCCTTGTTCTCTGGAAGGGTACTCTGGATTTGTCAGGCTCCCCACCCCATTTCTGGAAGCACCAGCTTTGCTTCTGCAGGCACAGCTTTGCCCTTTTCCCTCCCCTCTGATGATTCTCAGCTGCTGCCATAAGCCCTTTTATAGAGTGCCAAGACTTATGTGACATGTCTAACTACATCATGGATGTAGTAGCTGCTCCTTTTGGTGCTTGCTCTCCAGGGATTGGCACATTGCTTTTTAATTCAGCAAAAATGTATTAACTTACTGTGGGCATGATATTGTGCTTAGAACCGGAGGATGAGTCAAGCCCAGGCAATCCTCAGCCTCTAGTGTGCAGAGAAGACAGGCATGCAAACATGTTATTTGAGCTAGAACCAGTGCCAGGCAATAGCTCTCACCTTGTCTTTCTTCCTTTAAGCTTAATAAAAAACCCCGCAGAGAGAGCAGATTTGAAGCAACTCATGGTGAGTCCATTTATTCCAGATTCTTACAGTACCTGTATATTCATTTGTTGTTCTGTCAGTCACCTGTGCAGTACTTCCAGAGCCCATTCATTCCCTGCCCACTGTGGTCCAGCTGAACCTGGGGCTGCAGAATACCAAACACCAGTCTCCTCTGCCCTCCCATCAGTTTAAGGGAAAGCTGGGGTGACCCCTGCAGCCTGAGTAAGCATGCCAGAGAAAGGCCTTAGGGGGCCATGGGAAAGAAAAGGCCAGCCCACCCCCTTCATGGGGATGGGGCCTTTCCCTAATACTGACTGCCTCACCTTACATTCAGCCTCCTTCCTGAGTCACTCTCCGCCTGCTGTTTCGTTTGGTGGCAGTGGGATTAGCTAAGTAATACTGTAAATATGTGGAGAGCCAGACTATGCATGTAGTATAATATGCACTAAGTCCATCATTTTCTTTGTCCCTTCTAACAAGCCTGTGAGGCATTTAAGGCAGAGTTACTGTGTCCATACTGCAAGAGTAGGCTCCAAGAGGTGACTTGCCCAAGGCCTCACAGCTGCTGTGACTGATGGAGCGGGTCTTTGGACCTGCAGTTGGCCCCACTGCTGCTTAGGGGCAGGTGCCAGGTGCTCCTTCCAAGTGTAGCACAAGCTCTAGACCTGAAACTCTTGGGATTTTCCTTCCTGGTGGGTGTTTTTGTTGTTTCTTTTTAACACCACGTTCTCTCGTTTCCTTACATGCAGGTTCATGCTTTTATCAAGAGATCTGATGCTGAGGAAGTGGATTTTGCAGGTTGGCTCTGCTCCACCATCGGCCTTCACCAGCCCAGCACACCAACCCATGCTGCTGGCGTCTAAGTGCTTAGGAAGCAGCAAAGAGCGAGTCCCCTGCCCAGTGGTTTGCCATGTCGCTTTCGGGCCTCCTTCCCATGCCTGTCTCTGTTCAGATGTGCATTTCACCTGTGACAAAGGATGAAGAACACAGCATGTGCCAAGATTCTACTCTTGTCATTTTTAATATTACCGTCTTTATTCTTATTACTATTATTGTTCCCCTAAGTGGATTGGCTTTGTGCTTGGGGCTATTTGTGTGTATGTTGATGATCAAAACGCGTGCCAGGCTGAATTACAGTGAAATTTTGGTGACTGTGAGTAGTCATTCTTATAATTGCACTGCTGTTCCTGCTCCATGACTGGCTGTCTGCCTGTATTTTCGGGATTCTTTGACATTTGGTGGTACTTTATTCTTGCTGGGCATACTTTCTCTCTGAGTAGGAGGGAGCCTTGTGAGATCCTTCACAGGCAGTGCATGTGAAGCATGCTTTGCTGCTATGAAAATGAGCATCAGAAAGTGTACATCATGTTATTTTATTATTATTATTAGCTTTTCATGTAGAATTCAGCAGTTTACATCCAAATCTAGCCAGAGCCCTTCACTGCCATGATAGCTGGGGCTTCACCAGTCTGTCTACTGTGGTGATCTGTAGACTTCTGGTTGTATTTCTATATTTATTTTCAATATACTGTGTGGGATACTTAGTGGTATGTCTCTCTAAGTTTTGATTAATGTTTCTTAAATGGTGGAATTATTTTGAATGTCACAAATTGATCAAGGCATTAAAATGTCAGATTTATCTTTCCCCATATCCAAGTACCAATGCTGTTGTAAACAACGTGTATAGTGCCTAAAATTGTATGAAAATCCTTTTAACCATTTTAACCTAGATGTTTAACAAATCTAATCTCTTATTCTAATAAATATACTATGAAGTTTAAAAAAAAAAGGATGAAAGCTACTTTTGCTTTTGTGTAAGCTTTTCAATTTCTTTAGTACACAAGAAACACTGGTTGAGCCAAGCATTATTGGTGAAGGGGAAAGGTGAAGATGAGGAGGAGGCTGGAAGGCAGAAACACCACACCAAGTTCAGTGCTTTGGACTAATGGGGCTTCCTGTAATTTCAGTCTCTGGACTCAGTCCACCTCTTCTCATCCCACACCCTTCTCTGTTCTTCCAACCCCCTTCCTTGTGGGACCTGTGAATAGATCCTGTATATTCCTTTGATCTCTTTATACAAGGGAAAAGCAGCAGATGGGGGTCTGGGAGCAAATCTGAGAAAAATCACAAAATATTTCTTATCTCACAGAACATTTCTCATTTTCCATATACCAATAGTTGAGCTGAGGGCCTGTCTGCACTTCCAGGCTGTCATGTTCACAGGAGGGGCTTGCTGGTAACCAGCTTGCCTACCTGGTGTGGGAGTTTTCTGCACGACAGGATAGTCTGTTTGCTTTGCGACATTAAGCAATGGTTTCCCTTCTTTCACCACTTACACTTAAGCACACCTTCCTGGAAAGGAGGAATGTGCCTGATGCTGGCTTTGTCATGCCTGTGAGGTGGCAGTGATGTCACAAAGCCATGGCCCACTGGCCACAGGATCCCTTTCCTTAGCTGAGAAGACTTTGGGAACTTTCAGGTACATTTGAGGTTGCCTGGTCAATACCTCCCCTCATTATTTTCTTTGAAAGGGGAGGTTATAGAAACTAAAGGCAACATGTATATTTATAAATAAAAGGCCCATTCCTTTTTAGATTAAAAACAAAACTTGAGTAAATAATCTAAGTAGGTAGTTCCAATCTAGAGGTACCAGAAATTGGGATACTGCCAGGATTTTTAAAAAATGATCAGTGTTGTATATACTGCTGCCTAAGCTAGTCAGCTTTTTTTTTTTTTTCTCACCGTGAGGTATAGCTTTTCTAAGTCAACAGTTCAACTTACACATTTTCAACACATAAACATTCAGGCTGGGTTTTAACATTTACACCCTGTGTCTTTTACAAATGACAGGACACCACCACTACCGAGAATGTTTCATTAAAATGATCATACTACATCCTTAGGAGAAATGTTATGAACTGGTATCCAAAACCCAGATCTGACCACTCTCATGCTCGGTGTCTTTTGAGGGGTGCTTAGATTTTTTTTGTTTTTAAATTTTTATTTTTATTTTTTATTTTTTTATTTTTTTTTTTGAGACAGAGTCTCGCTCTGTCGCCCAGGCTGGAGTGCAGTGGCCGGATCTC